>NC_061091.1:66846630-66973646 GCF_015104395.2 Macrobrachium nipponense
TCTGAGAAGATCGCTCCTGTTTGGGAGAGATCGGAAAGTCTACTATCCATCCCACCGTACCTCTGTGTACCAGTTTTGCGCTGGCCAGAACGGGGCTATGAGGGTCAGTTTGGCTCCCCTCTGCTGCTGCAAACTTCCTTACCACTTCCATAATATTTTTGAACGGAGGAAAAGCATACCCGTCTATTCCGGACCAATCGAGGAGAAGGGCGTCCACCGAAAAATTCGCCCTTGGGGGGCAGGCGATCGGGGAGCAGTAAACTTTCCAGCCTGTTGTTCCAAAGGGTTTGGGCAATTGGCAAAAAAAGATCTATAATTTTTGATCTTTCCCCCCAGGGAGGTTCCTTAGTCTGTTGCATACTTCCTGATGCAACGTCCATTCTGTAGCAGTACTTGGTCTCTCCTGCTCAGAAGGTCGGCTCTTACATTTTTGTCCCCTTGAATGAATCTCGTCCGGAGAGTGATTCTTCTCTCTTCTGCCCAAAGCAGTAATTCTCTTGCTTTCTTGTAAAGGGAGAAACGAGTGCGTCCCTCCTTGCTTCTTGATGTAAAAGCTTATGGGACTGTGTTGTTTTGTTTCCGAATTGTAATTTGGCAGGACTGGAACCTGAGGAAAGTTCCGAGGGGGGCCTCGGGGGGGAAAGGTTGTATGAGAGGACAGGTGAAATCCGGCGCTAATTTTCTTTCATATTGATGTGCCAGGACACCTGTTTCTCCCCCCAGGTGCCTGACACTTCTCTCGTCCCTAGAGTGGCTCCCCACCCCGCATCTGAGGCGTCGGAATACACACTAGCCGAGGGGTTCGGAACGTGAAGGGATACTCCTTCGTTGATCCTGCACCGGATTCATCCACCAACGCAGGTCCTCCTTTATTTCCTTCGTGATCTGGAAGGAATCGGAACAGATTTTGAGATTTCTGATCCCAACGTTCTCTTAGATAGAACTGTACGGCCTTAGGTGAAGCCTTCCTAGATAAATGAACTGTTCCAACAAGAAAGGGGTGGGTCCCCCAGAAGACTCATCCATTCCCTCGCGGGAACATTGTTCTTTCTCTAGGAAGGTTGCTACTTTTTCCAAGCAGCGGTTCTGTCTTTCCTGTGATGGAAACACATGAAAACACCCGAGAATCCATCCGAATCCCCAGATAAACAATGTTCTGCAGGGGAATCATCTGGGATTTCTCGAGGTTTACCAACAGTCCCAAGGACTGTGTTAACTCCAGTGTCAGTTTTAAGTCCTCCAGACCTCTGACTCGCGACTGTGCTCGTATCAGCCAGTCGTCTAGATACAAGGATATTCGAATCCCTTCGAGGTGAAGCAGTGAGCCACATTTTTCATTAGTCCCGTGAATACTTGGGGGGCTGTTGATAGTCCGAAGCATAGGGCCCCGAAATTGAAATACTCTTCCTTGAGCCATAAATCTGAGGTATTTCCTGGAAGACGGGTGTATTGGTACGTGGAAATAAGCATCCTGCAGGTCCAGGGATACCATCCAGTCCCCTGGACGCAGGGCTGCTAACACCGAGGCTGGTCGTTCTCCATATGAAAAAACTTCCTCTTTGCTACGAAAACACGTTCAGGGCGCTCACGTCCAGAACTGGCCTCCAACCTCCTGAGCTCTTCGGAACCAAGAACAGGCGATTGTAAAACCCCTGGGAAGAGATATCTTTTACTTCCTCTATGGCTTCCTTGTAAAGCATTCTGCTCCACGAGATGTAGAAGGGCTTGTTTCTTGACAGATTCCTTGTAGTTTGCTGTTAACTCCCTTGGAGTTGTAGTTAAGGAGGTTTTTCCCTGAAGGGGATTAAATATCCTTTCTTTAGGATGGATAGGGACCAGGCATCAGGCACCTTTTCTGTGCCCAAGGTTCGTAAAAGTCTAGAAGCCTGGCACCCACTTTTGTCTGGAGGACCACAGTCTCACTGGGTCTTGACGAACGGCCTTCGAGAAGACCTTCCTCTCTTCTCCAGTCGTCTACTTCTAAGAGAAGATCTTGGTGCAGACCTTCCCCGAAAGGGATGCTGGAAGGGAACTTTCTCCTTTTTCGCAACCTGAACAGCAGGTTTTAGCCTCTTAGCTGACTGGGCCAGCAGGTCCTGTGTGGCCTTTTCTGAAAAAGGGGAGGTCTTTTGGGGGGAAATGGGTCCCTCAACCTATGTCCATGAAGGGAAAAAATGGTGGACTAGAGGGAGGGGCGGGGGCATATAAAAAGGGAGGATCTCTGCAGGATGGAGGAAAAAAACAGGAAACAGATTTTCGTTAAGAAGGAGCTAACACTGCCCTCTTCTTCAATATACAGGATCCCAAAAAGGGATGCCACTTCATTGGAGCCATCCATACCGCCTTGTCTAGGCAGGTTAAAACACTGCCCAACTCTTCCATGGTAACGAAGTCTGGTCTTGAGACTTCTTGGCTAAAAAGCTCCCAAAGCCCAGTCCATAAAGTAAAGACTTCGAGGAGTCTTGAAGAGGCCCTTGATGAGATGATCCACTCACACATTCCCCAAGAGGCTTTTTGCAGAGTGTAGAGAGCTCTTCTAGACGCATCTACAAGAGCGGAAAAATCCGCATCAAAGGACGACGGGAGACCCAGGCCCATTGGCTCCTTGGTGTCGTACCCCCACATTACCTGGTTTCCCTGTCAGCTAGAGGGGGGAGGGGACAAAGAAAATACTGTCTTCCCCGCTTCCTTCTTTTAGATCTGAGCCAGCTCTCGAGACACTCTTCAGAGACTTTCTCATAGAAAGAGTAGGGGTCATCTTAACGAAGGAGGAGGCCTTCGACATTTTCGTACTGGATAATAACGATCCCGGAGAAGGGGGATCCGACTGGCGTAGCAAGTCTCCAAACACCTGCAGCAAAAGAGAAGCAAGTCTCTTATAGTCCGAAACTCCTGCATCTTTGGATATCTCTTCATCCGAAACTTCTTCCAAAAGCGATGCGGGAGAAGAGGGCTTTTCCTTTACAGGAGACCGATCCGTCGAAAGAAGCCTTTTCCTTTCGTCCTTACTCCTATCCTCCTTCCTGCACGAGTCCTGGAGTTTCCCTATACTCGGGCTTCTGCTCTGCTCCTTGCGTCTGCTAGGAGAGGCGCTTGCGTCCTGAATCAGGCGCCTGTGAGGCGAAGAGCGCCTGCTAGGCGAAAGGAGAACATCCTGTTCCTGGCGCCAAGAAGGAGAAGCGCTTGCGTCCTGGTGAGCGCGGCCTGGGCCAAGAAGGCGAGGCGCTTGCGTCCTGGTGAGGCTGCCTGGTCCAAGAAGGAGAGGCATTTGCGTCCTGATGAGGACGCCTAGAAGGCGAAATGCGCCTGCGAGAGAAAGGAAGAACCCTTTGTTCCCGTCGTCCATGAGAGATGTTTGCGTCCTGGTTGACTGCGTCTAGCAGGCGAATAACTCCTTTTCCCTTTGCGTCCATCGGAGAGGCGCTAGAATCTCTCCTATCCCTCCTGGGAGGTGAAGAAAACTTGTCTAAGTTTCGGCGCCTATTCGGCAAAACTCTTGCGTCCTTCGGAAAATGTCTAGAGGACGAACGAACGCTCCTTCCCCTTCTTGCGGACTCTGAATAGAGAGGGGCTCTCTTCTCTCCCCGGAGCTCTTAGTCGCACGAATTCTCTCACGAGAAATCCGCGAATCAGGCTCCTGATGCTTGCCATGAGAGGCAAAATCGTCTCTAGCAAAACTCCTGGGAGAAACTCTGCTCGTAGGGAGTTTCCGATCCCTGTCATATGCGACTAAGAAGGTCTCGCTGAGGGGACGGAAAACCTTTCAGGCGAGGAGCGTCTGCTAAAAAAGCCAGGACGCTTACTCTCTGATGCTCCCCTAACAGAAAAAAACCTTCTTGATGGGAAGAGAAATGTCTTTCTTCCTAGAAGAGCCTTCAGAAAAGAACTCCCACTAAGGCAGACAACTGCTGTTGGAGTCCTACCAAGACTTCCTTCGTCTTGTGTGATAAGTCTTCCGGAGAAGAGTCAGGAGATCTCATAGCTCTCTTCTTACGAGCAGGCGAATACTCCGGAAAAGGCTCAGGACTGGAACGCAACGCTTCGCTTGCTGGCGTCTTCCAGGATCTCTTAAGAGACGAAACTTAGCGAAGAACTCCATCCTCTTCTGGGAGACGAAGAGTCTGAGTCCGAAAAGCACTTCCTGAGGACGCTTTTGCAGTAGCTGTCCTTGGCAGCCTGGGAAGCGGCTACAGGATCTGCCGAAGGGACGCCTGACCGTTGGGAATACTCTCACATCCCCCTTGCGGCTTTCGACATTCCTCCTCCCTTGGTCATGGAGTCTGAAAGAGGTCTTAGGCCTAGGAGCCAATGCGGAGTCGGTCAGATGCCCCCCTCCACTTCACTGGGGACAACTGACAAATCACTGCACACATCACTGCCTTGTTACCTCTCCTTCATTGCTTGCAGTTGCGATTTCAAGCTGATTATTGAGGCTTCTCATTGCAGCCATTTCCGTAGACGCATCTACAGGTTCGCTGCTGGGGGAAGGGGCTGAAACCAAACTATGAGCAGGTGAATTACTAGAAAAGTTAGGAGCTACTTTCCTGTTCATTAGAGCAGGGATCTACTTGAGCTTCTGATGGAAGCCCTCCTAACTCTATCTTTCTCAAGTTTCCTTACATAAGAAGCCAAGGTCTTCCATTCCACTTCCGTTAAGCTCTCACATTCCAGACAGGTGTTAGTCTCAGAACAATCATTCCCCCTACATTTTTTACAGACTGTGTGAGGATCCACCGATGCTTTCGGTAGCCTCACCTTACATTCCTCTTTCGCACACACCCTAAATACAGGTGCCACGTCAGACATTTTAAAGAGAATCCAAATCAAAATCCAAAAAACGGTCCACGATAAGCGTATACCAAAACCAAAGATCAAAGTACATCACCAAAAGACAGATAGATAATCCTCGGCCAACGAGAAAAGAATTCCAATGCAGGAGGTACCAACAACGATGTTGTTGCTACCGGCGACAGAAAAATTCTGGTTAGGAAAAAACCGGGGGGGGGAATGGTTCCTATTCCCGCCACCCAGCGGGCGGGAGTGGGGGGCTGGTGTCACCTGACCTACCTGTCGCGTGTGCCGCGAGTTTTGAATTCTGTCGGGACGTCAGAGACTATAGCTAAGTATATATCTGCCGGGGAAGTTGCATGTACAAAATTGATTTGTGATTGTCTGTTTCAATCACAACCCTATAGATCATCATAACTATTGGTTATTCTGTTCAACCGAGAAAAGATCCTGATATCTACCCCTTTTCATGTCTGATAGTACATACAATGTTACGAAAACTAAATGTCTTCTTTATTAGCAGCAATTTGCACATGTCTGAAGTCACTGCTGCCGATCCTTTCCTTCCAGTCAAACTGTCACTGTCTTCATTCACTTTTGCTTAACTGCCCGATATCTTTCTGTTACTTTTAAGGGTCCTAGCCATATGGTCCACCTCTGCCCTCTGTTACTTACTACCATCTTAATCACCTTCATAAACCCGTCCATCGTCCGATCCGTCCAATCGTAGTTAAATCACGTCTATCCTTAAGTCATACTTGAGCACCTAATCAAACTCTTCATTAGTGTTTAAATATTATCAACTACCAACTCATCAATATTCATCACTGTTATACGTATAAGCCTTCTGTATTTCTTAACCATATCACTGGCAGGTAAATGAGCCAAAGTTCAAGGCAGCTGCGGTTTCTGAGCATCCAGTCGAATACACTGATAGGAAGTACATATGTATACAACATGTGCTTCTATACGAAAAAATCAGAGAGGACGGAAAGGACTCACCTGCTGCTCAACTGATCTAACAAAACCTCTGTTGGAAGTAACAGTAATAGCCTTGAGAGCTTGACCTGTACCAAAGATGATCCTTGATAATTTCCTTACTTTCCCTCCAATCTTTACCTGATTCTGAAAATACAAACAATTATTGAAGTAATAATTGGCATCCTCGACATGGTCTTATTCATTTATGAGCTGAGAACCTTCAAATTTCAGTGTTCCAGTCACTGTTAAAAAAAAAAATATATCAAGACAATTTTCAACATATGGTGCTCTTAAAAGATTTAACATTCTCAAAGACAACAATGTCTGTGAGAACAGTAATACATAATAACCATAGCTGGAAATACTACTACGTACCTTCAAACTTTCTGAAACACCCAAACCTCAGGCATTACAAATTTGTCAAAAATAGAAAGTAGGGAATTCAGGGACAAACTACAGTAGTTATCTCAGTATAATTAGATTATTCAATAGTATACAGTAGTTGTTTTAGATTAAGCAGGCCTCATGCTAGCACAGGCTCTTGTTCCATGAGACACTCATATGATTCAATAAAGCTTAATGCCTTTACAAGACACCACTTAAAAGTGTGCCTCATGTGGCAGACTAAAGATGGTTCTTTATTGCATTGCACCACTCTTTTTGGTGCCCTGCTGCACTGCTTAATGCAATTTACCTCCATCCATGCCCAGCAATCTGTTCCCAACTACCTGTCTAACTTTTTGAATTTGAAACTTTTCCATTTTCAGTTCTAATCTGATACATAACCATCTCAGTAAACCCAATAAGTATTCACTAACATGACTCAGTAGTTTCATTTAACAATTTTGTAATAAGAATAGATACAGATATGTAAGAGATTATAACTATGGTAGTTTGCCATCTAACAATCTTAACAGTGGTGATGAATGTTTACACATTACTGAAACTTTCCAATTAGGGTCTCAGTTTTACATAGAAAGATCTATTACAAGTAACACTATGCAGTACTTGCAAATGATTTGGTCAGACATTTTTCATTTGGAGTTAATAAAAAATGTTCCCAAGAAGAATCCACCAACTTGAGATATGCCATTACATGTAACCAACACATCAGTATGAAAAGTCATATCTACTTAGGTATGTGATAGGGTTCAAACACTTTTCTATACAACTTATCAATAAATATACATTGCATCACTGTCCCCCTCCCAACCAATCAACTGCCACCCACACCAGAAACCCAGGCTCCATTGGAAGCCTTGCCATATCCGTCTCCTTTCCAACAAAGTCAATACTCCTCTTCCCACAAAGTCAGTACCCACAAGCTATCACCTTTCCCTTACTTCTTACTAAACCTAACGAAAATAACAATTTGTCAAAAATTGTATTTTTCCTAACTATACAAACCTGAGGTCCTTTAACAATAGGAAGGTACTTAGCGGCAGCTGAACCGGTCGTAAGCTTTGAACAAGGGGGTTCGGTAGTTTACTTCTCCGGCAGTTGGTGGTCAGCTCGACTGCGAAGAGAGGATTCACTTTGCTTTAGGCCCAGGAAATGCAGAGTGAGGGGTGGCATGATGTGGGACTATGTGTAAAGGACCTCAGGTTTGTATAGTTAGGAAAAATAAAATTTTCGACAAATTGTTATTTGTTCCGATACGTATACAAACCCTCGGTCCTTTAACAATAGGAAGACTCACTTATTGTTGGTGGAATCTAAGTCTTATGAACAGACTGGTTCGTCCGACCTTGGTTCCCTCCCTGGTCATAAGAGCAAAGGGAGGGATCCTAGCCTCTGCCCAGCTGATCGGGGTGTGCACCGCAGGATCAGTGGCCAGACTTCTGGACCAAATTTATAAGAGGGAGGCGAGACTTTCCCTTCATTTGGGCCATCTGATCTACCTTTCACCCCATGGGATTTATCTATTCTAGCCGATATCTCTTCTGTATCTGGTGATCGTCGTTGAATCCTTGTCACATGTATCCTAGCTACTTCTCTTAAAGAATCCCCAATGTTTGACTATTATTGTTTTACCCCCGATACTCCCACTACCTGAGCAGGTCCTCTCCCATTCATTTTCATTTTCATTTTCCCTTATAGAATACCTCATCTCCTACCACTGCTTCTTCAAATTTATGTTCTCTGATGTTTTTGTTTAGCGCTATTCTTATTTTATTACAAGACTCATTTTTTATAAATGCTTCTCTGGCCTTGTGCATTGCATTCAGTGTGTCCCTTACCATACCCTCTTCCATCCCTTTTTCTCTGCTTGCAGGACTTGAACTTTCTTCTCCTATTAGGTTAGGCAGTGATAAGGGTTTTTTCCAAATACTAATTGGTTGGGAGAGAAACCCCCATTATTCATTAAACAGTTCCTAGCACTCACTACCCATTTCAAAGCTATGGACCAATCTACTTCCTCTTCCTCCATCATCTTCCTTACACTTCCCTTGATCATGCCTACGGTCTTTTCACATAATCCGTTGCTCCACGGAGATTCTGATGCTGTGGCTAATACTTTAATATTCCATTTTTCTGCCATCCTCCTTACTTTTTTCATTTTGAAATTCTCCCCAAACCCCCATTATCTGACAATATTTTGGAGGGCGCACCAAATATAGCAAAACCAGCACTCAAAAAGTATCTTTATTATAGTTTCTGGTTTTCTTATCTTTTATCCAACAGGCCTGACAATACCTTGTTGCCATATCCACTATTACCAAGAACTTTCTCTCTTCTATCTCTCCCACATCCATCGCTACGACTTCATTAAACGTTTTACTCCAAGAAAAGCCTACTACTGGTTTGGCGGGGTTTCTTTTGTATCTTTTACAAACATCACAATTTTCAATCAGTTCCGTTAGTAACTTTCTTATTTCCTCTTTTTCTTTTTCGATTAACCCATTACTCCATTGTGCTTCCTCTGTTAGCTTCCATATTTTATCTCCACTGCCATGACCAAACTGTAAATGTAATGTTTCTTCCAATTGTGTTCTTAATTTCCCTCGGATTCTTTCCCTTCCAACCCTCCAGTAATAATTCTTCTACCTTCCTCCTCCTTATAGGTACTCTTAAATGACCCTGTTCGTCTTCTCTTCTCCCTTAACTCTACTTTCATTTTCCCCTAATACTTCTATTATGACACACAATTTTCTTTCAAATTTAGGGTCATACCCATTTTACTCATGGTTTGCTTACCTATCAGCCAAGGTATATCACCTTGCAGAATTTCCGTCTTCATATAAAACTTTCTGTTTTTTAGTATCACAAGTATTTCTATTATTCCTCAGGACTTATAAGATGTCTCACCAAAATTAAACACTTTATTAGACTCTGTCCTAGTGTCCCCTCATTCTCCTCAACTCTTACTGACTCAAATCCATGACAATACTGCTAGTCACAATTCCCCGCAAACTGTTGATTTACACCCTGTGTCCAAAATTGCATCAACCACCTCCCACGATGCTTCCACTATTTTATTAACTTCTCCTACATAAACCTCTTCTTCTTCCGTCCCAGTTTCTGTTTTCAGCTTATTTTCTTCTAGTCTTGTTTCAGTTTCTTCCTATTATGAAATTCTGAGGACAATCCCTAGCCCAATGCCAATCTGAGCTGCATATTGCACATACTGTTACCTTTCCTTCTTGTTTATAGGATTTCTACCACCCCTTCCTCGGTTCCATCTTCCCCGATATCTTTGGTTTTCCCGTCCCTCTCCCAGAACTGGCATTGCCTTCTGACGAACCCCACCATTCCCGTTCCTCTTTAGTCCTTAATCCCTCAAATAGTCTTTTCATTGTTTGCGACACTGTTCCGTACTCTAGCTTTTCTTGCCCACAAGCCGAGAAATACCCAATGTTTTGTTTTTTTGATTTTTTCCGTTGAGATTTTGCTTGCTCTATTACATGAATACCCCTTGACTTCCCCTTCAAGCGCGCCTTTCCATTGCTCTTTCACACTCAGATGCTGCCTTCTCGTATCTAATTAAATAGTCCGTCATATTTTCACTAGATTCTCTTCTTATTAGAAGGTATCTTTTTATTCTGCCGTAATTCTCCATTACCGAGTCTTTTAGATAGGCTTTATCTAGTTTCTCTAGGATTAACTTGGACCCTCTGTACCAGTAAGTTTATCTTTATCTAATGCTTCCACTAGCTCTCGGGCTTTCCCTTTTAAGCTCATTCTCATTTCTATCGCCGGGTATTTTGTATCTTCTCCATACAACAATAGCCAATCTTCGGCTTGACCTTTCCATTCTTTGTATTCTTCTTGTATCCCGCTAAACCTAGGACATTCCCTTCTCCATCTAGTAGTCTCCCTTTGTTCACTGTCGGATCCAGGCATCTTTGATCAACAACACTCTGCTACCAGTTTGAATTTTAGCCTAGCCTAACCCCTTTATTTCTTTACACAAATGAATAATCTACCCACCTGTACGCTTTCTCCAACTCCAGTATACTCCAGAAATCCAACCTCCTTAGGAACAAAAACAGCACCAACCAAAGGGGGAACGTTACGACCAAAAAAAACTTTTTCCATTACCAGGTACAGAGAGCTCTCCCATACCAACCACACACCACCAACACGTGCTTTCTACTCCACCGTATTATTGTTTACATCCTGCCGATGCCGCTGCCATCTTGTCTATGACGTCACAGCCTATGACGTCACAACACAACTTAAATACATCAACAGACACCTTCTAGAATCTACCACATGCTGTCCATATATAGGACACCCACCATATTTCAACAATGCATAAAATACCCATAACAATTATACAATATATAATCAGAGTGTACCTCTTATAAATAGCAAATACACAAGAACTAGTTCCTACTTCAAGAGCCAATATGAAGTCATGGGTTTTTCTCTTGTTGGCTTCCACTCTCCCCCTTGTCGGGGAGTGGTGGATAAACACTCCTATCCCTACTGAAAGGGATAGGATGGAGCTCAGTCGTGTAGCTTACCTGCATCTGCTTCCTGTTCAGCGTAGTGATGACCGTGGCCCTCTGCCCACAGGTAGAGGAGGAAGAACGAAGGAGGAAGAGAAGCCAGTCACACTCTCTTTCACTCGTCCATTCATGCAGTCACACAAGGATGCGATGCTGTTCTGTCCGCTCGGGTGCTGGGTAGGCTACACAACTTGTTGAGCAGCCACCACGGGTCCCAAGGAAAAAGTGTCCAAGGACCTGTGGGTAATATCCCGAAGGTAGAAGGAAGTAAAGGTGGTTTGGTTGGCCCAAACCCCTGCCTTCAGAACCTGCGCCATGGAGAAGTTCTTGCGGAACGCAAGGGCTAGACCTATACCTCTGACTTTGTGAGCTCTCGGATGAAGGGTACGGGTGTCGTCACTACCATCCGCGTCGTACGCCCTCCTGATCACCTCACGCAGCCAGAAAGAAAGAGTTCTCGGAAACCTCTTTCTTTGTAACCCCGGTGCTAACAAAGAGGCGTCGACACTCAGGCCTGAGGTGTCGAGTTCTCTTCAGATAGTGCCATAGCGCCCTCACAGGACAAAGCAGCATCTCATCCGCATCATTATCAGTGAAGTCCTTCAGGGAGGGGATCGTGAAAGACTAGAACTGGTCGTCAGGGACCGAAGGATTCTGAGTCTTCGCTACGAAGTTCGGGACGAAATCGAGAGTCATGGATCCCCATCCCCTGGAATGCTTAACATCGAAGGAAAGACCATGAAGTTCCCCTACTCTCTTTGCCGATGCCAGGGCCAGCAGGAAGAGGGTCTTGAGGATCAGATCCCTGTCTGACGACTCTCGCAGTGGCTCGAAGGATCTTCGAGTCAAACTCCTAAGGACGAGAGTCATGTCCCACCCCGGGGGCCTGAGTTCCCTGGGTGGGCAAGACCTCTCGAAGCTCTTCATAAGGAGGAGATATCCACTCCTCGCAGTTTAAGGACTAGGGCCAGGGCGGCTCTGTATCCTTTAACTGTGGAGACAGAGAGGAGCTTCTCTCGGCAAAGGAAAATGAGGAAATCCGCTACCTGCTGAATAGTGGCTCTGAGAGGAGAGAGACCCCGTCCACGACACCAACCACAGAAGACGGACCACTTTCCCTGGTATACAGCTGCAGAGGACTGTCTGAGGTACCCAGCCATCTCTGTTGCTGCGCTGCAAGAAAAGCCTCTCGCTCGCAAGAGATGGTGGATAACAGCCAGCCGTGAAGAGAGAGGGACCGAACCGATCGGTGGTACCATTCTACGTGTGGCTGGCACAGGAGGTTGTGCCTGTGGGGAATCTCTCTCGGTGCTTCGGTGAGAAGAGCCAGCAGGTCCAGATACCAAACAGGCTGAGACCATTTGGGTGCCACCAGGATCAGACAGAGCGGGGGAAAGGCATACAGAAAGAGGTTGTCCTACGGGTGTTGAAGAGCGTCCTCTGCAGCTGCCCATGGGTCTGGCACAACTGAGTAGAAAAACTAGAGTTTTCTGTTGTGCCGGGTAGCGAACAGGTCTACGACCGGTCGCCCCCACAGGTTGAAGAGCCTTTCTGCCACGTCTGGATGAAGGGACCATCCGGTTCCTATCACCTGATCCCGACGGCTGAGCTTGTCCGCTACCACATTCCTCTTGCCTGGAATGTAGCAGGCTGACAGCTCTACCGAGTGTGCCACAGCCCACTCGTGCACCTGCAACATCAACTGATGCAACAGGAGGGTCACTAGGCACCCCATTTGTTGACGTATGCCACTACCGTGGTCTTGTCGCTCATCAACACCACTGAGTGCCCCACCAGACGATCTTGAAACTCTTGGAGAGCGAGAAACGCTGCCTTGAGCTCCAGGACGTTGATGTGAAGGTGCTTGTCGTGATGGTTCCACACACCCGCAGCCAGCAACTCCTCCAGGTGTGCACCCCATCCCTTGGTCGATGCATCTGAAAACAGCAACATCGGTAGGGGGGGGAGTGCGAAGAGGCACTCTTCTTACGAGGTTCCCGTCGTCCAGCCACCAGGCTAGGTCCTGCCTCACCACCTCCGTGAGAGACATGGGGAAGAAAGGTGGGTCTCTTGCCTGTGACCAACACTCCTTTACTCTCCATTGAAGAGACCGCAAGTGAAGACGCCCGTGAGGGACTAGCTTCTTGAGAGACGACAGGTGGCCGATCACAACCTGCCACTGCTGAGCTGGCTGCTCATGTAGGGACAGGAACCGTCCGGCTGCCTCCCTGAACCTGCTGATCCGCGAGTCTGCGGGGAAGACTCGCCCTGCTACCATATCGATCAGCATGCCCAGGTACTTCATCCTCTGCTTGGGCTCGAGATCTGACTTCTTGTAATTCACTATGATCCCCAGATCGTGGTAAAATTCGAGGAGTTGACCTCTGTCCTGTAGCAACTGTGAGCGGGAGCTCACCAGGACTAACCAATTGTCGAGATACCTCAGAAGACGTATCCCTACCGAGTGGGGCCAAGCTGACACCAGTGTGAACACTCACATGAACACCTGTGCGGCGGTTGAGAGACCGAAACAAAGTGCCCTGAATTGGTACACCGTCCCGTCGAGGATGAAGCACAGGTACTTCCTGGAGGATTGATGGATTGGTATCTGGAAATACGCGTCCTTTAGATCCACAGAAAGCATGAAGTCGTTCTCCCCGATGGAATCGAGCACTGATCCTGCTGTTTCCATCGTGAACCGAGTCTGGTGAACGAATCGGTTCAAGGGAGAGAGATCTATCACCGGGCGCCAGCCCCCCGAGAACTTTTCCACCGAACCAGGAACGTACGTCTGTAGATAGACCGGGTTGGAGGTGAGGGGTGGCCGAGACTCGAAGGGTAGTAAATATCCCTCCCGAAGGACGTTCACTATCCAGGTCTCCGCTCCGTAGCGCTGCCATGTTGCCCAATGGCTCGCCAGGCAACCCCACACTTCCTGCAGCAGGTGAGGGGGAATGCCATCCCTAGGGTTTCCCTCCTCTCTTCGACTTCTTCTTCCCAGTTCCTCCTCGAGAGAAGGAGGGCTGGTTACGGTCGCTCCTTACAGTTGAAGTCGAAGGCAGAGTCTTTCCTCTCGGCTTCGATGAAGCGATCGTCTTAGCCGTAGAGGAAGCGCTAGCTAAATTCTTGGGCTAAGCCGCAGTCGTTCGAGGTTGCCCAGCCACCTTCGAGACTGCCTGGTGGACTAAGTGGTCACTTTCATCAGTGCGCCATTGTTCCACCGCAGCGTCCACCATCTCTCTGGGGAAGAGAGAGAGGAGGAACTCCACACCAGTCCGTTGCAAAGACCCAAGGCCGCCTCTCGCCCAGCCGCCCTGGTCACTCAAGCGTCCCTACGCCTCAGTACCAGGTTGGTCCACAGGTTACCCGTTTTCTGGTGGGTCAGGTAGGAGATAGCCCTACCTCTATACTGGCACAGTCTCACGAAAGCCGGGTCCCCTTCAGGAGTGATGTTTCCCGAGGAGGCCGCGGCTTTAGACACTGTGAGGGACCACAGGTCTATCCAGGAGACTGCTTGGACTGCTGCCACGGCAGTAGATTCTAAAGCAAGTGCCTCTTGCTGCGAGAACCAGAGGTTCTCCGACAGGAGCTGCTGCAGAGACACCCCCGGAGTTAGCCTAGCTAGCTCCGGGTTAACCTGTTTGGGCGGCAGAGGGTCCTCTGATGGCACGTAAAAATGCCTCTGTCGCGGTAGAGGTGGGGGAAGGAGCTTGGAGGACCTACCGGATCGAAGCGAACCCTCCTGTCCGGAGACAAGAGCGTCCACCTGGCTCATCACACTGTCGGCCAAGGCTGATCGCGGCAGACCCACCGTCGCCCTGGGTTCCTTTTTGGGTCCCCAGAACGACTCCAAACCCGATGTACGTAGGCTCGGAAGGTGGGAGCGGCGATCCTTCCCCGAGGTCGTTGTGCTGACGGATCAGCGCAATAACCTCAGCGAACGACCTCTGGATCTCGGGAGTGACTGCGTCCCGCGGAGACGGACCGTCAAGCCCGTCCAGCGAGAACACCTCCCGAGACCTTCCTCCTTCCACAGGAGGAACCACAACAGACCCCTCATGGTCTCCTCCTGCCACTTGCGTGTACGATCTGGTCGGTCCTAGGACTGTGCCAGGTTCGTAGGGCGTCGTGGTAGGATCGCGAGGAGCGCGCCCCTCACGATCACTCTTGATCGCCTCTCTTCAGAGGAGAGGTAGACCTGACGCTCCCCCCTCGCCCACCGGCAGAACCAGCGTGCTGGGGGGCTGCAGGCGATCGCCAACACGTGGTGGCGATCGAGCTGCAGGCCTGGTCTAGCGGCTCTCCCAGGGAGAGCAGCTGGAACGTGAACAGCGGCGACGATCCCGAGCGTCAGAAGAGCTGCTGCTGGTCCCCCTCTCCGCCCGGTCCCGGTAGGAGCGGCGGTCAGGGGACCGGCAGAGTCCGCTGTCGCGGTGGGAGCAAGGTCTGTCCTCACGGCGCGTGACGCCGCTTGGACCATCCCGAGGGGACCGCTTCCTCGCCTCAGCACGCGGCAGGTCTGGGACCGTTGCGTCAACCTTGGGTACCGGCGGATCGCCACAAGAGCGATCGCTGGCCTGGTGGGGTGTGGGGAGTCACCTGGGCAACTCCAGCCAGTCTTCCGCTCCGTGCCTGGATCCTGGCACCGAGCGGACTCGGTTGCCTGGGTTTTGGCTGCACGGTCACCCGCGGGCGACCGTACACCCAGTACCTCTCGCGAACGAGAGGCCAAGACAGTACCTGCCGTCGAGGCAGAACCTCTGGCGCCAGGCGAGGAGGTACCGGTGTTAGCCGGTACTCCTCCGGTCCCCATCTTCTTCTTCCTTGCGGAAGGAGAGACGGGTCCCGTTCCCGAAGGAACAGGAGGACCAACGGAAGTCCCAACCTTAGAAGTCTCAGAGCAAGCCTTCTTAGGGGGGGAGGAGGCTACCTTCTTCTTCTTCGGCTGTGGGGCCTTAGAAGTTGAAGGGGAAGCGGTGGCAGACGATGAAGATGACGACGACACCTTCTTCCTCTTCTTCTTCTTCCTCAGCTTCCTCAGGACCTACGTCAGGTCTTCCATCCAGGATGGAGCTGGGGCAGTTGCTGAAGCAACAGGGCCCGACTGCACCTGTCCGGAAGGACCTGGGGTGGGGCAGCAACACCACGGGCAGGAACAACAGCAGCAGGAACTGGTACTGGAGCGGCAGCAATCTCGGGAACAGGAGGCGGGACAGGAACCAGCGGCATCCTCTGTACTGGAGGCAGGTCCAAAGGAGAGCTCTTGGGACACCGGAAGTCAGGGGCTGGAGCAAGAGCGGCAAAACCAGGCGGCGGCGTCACGGTATACCTCCTCACCTCTGGCAGCGGTGCCTGAACAGCAGCTGTCGGGGTAACCATGGCAACGTGCTGGGTGCATACCAGGTGCAGAGGAGCAGCGTAGCCAGGGGTGGATACCGTCGTGGTCGTGGTGGTGGTTGGGCTATGAGTTACCGGTCTGGTCTCTCTTGCCAGATGACTAAGCAGCCCCTGAACACTCGGTGTCCCCTGGAGCCCCAGCGAGTACCAGGCCCGGCCGAGATCGTCCCCCGTGGCAAGCAGATCTGAGGAAGGAAGAGTAGTCGGGTTAGTAAGGGGGGGGAGGTTTCCCCTCACCCGGGGTGGGACAGTTCCCACCCCGAGCGAACGGACGACCCCGAATACAACTGAACATTGGGGTATCTAGCCCCTTCCTCCATGCTCGACTGATCGAGAGAGGAGAAGGAGCGAGATATCCCCCCAGAAAGGGAAGGAGCCATACGAGGGAGCTGAGATGGAGGTAAGAAAGAAGACATGTCCGTGACCAAGGGAGTAACAGGAAATCCCTCCAATGACTCCCTGGCCGGCTTACGCGTCTACTTCCTCCCTCCATAGCGCTCCCACTGCTCCTCCGACCAAACAATGCATACATCACATGGCTCGGTGTGAGAGCATTCTCGCCCTCGGCACCAAGTGCAAAATTCATGAGGATATACCTCGACAGAGGACCGAAAGGCCCCACGCTTACAGCCCTCCACACCAGGGAACAATCTACGGCTGATGGCGGGGCGATGGGATCTCTCCGGCTCTTGGGAATCCATAATGATCACAATTCATGCTAGTATGAATAATACAAAACAGACACGTACTTACGTAAGCTTTGCACATGCACACTAGTAAGAGAAAAAGAGAAAAAGCCTTCACGATGTGAAGAAAACCAAGCATACGACGTATACAGCGGGCAGAGAGGTGAGCAGCACGTCTATCCATCAGCACGGCCGAAAGCACAGTGACTCCTCTCCTCGTAGTCGAGCTGACCGCCAACTGCCGGACAAGTAGTTAACTACCGAACCCCCTTGTTTGAAGCTTACGATCGGTTCAGCTGCCCCTAAGTACCTTCCTATTGTTAAAGGACCTCAGGTTTATATACGTATCGGAACAAACAAACATTCTATACAGTTATGATATCATGATGCAGCATCTCACCTCATAGATGTCCTGACCCGGTACAACTGCCACTCTTGCAAGGAACTCTTGGCTTCTCTTTTTCTCTGCAGGTCCCCCAATGGTATTGATGATGTCAGAGAAATGATCAACAGCTTCTTGGCACACCATAAGTTCACACCCTTTAAAGGAACAGTAAATAAATTACACAAAAAACTCAGATGATTATACAAAAAAACATTAAATGATTTGTCAGTATGTATACCTAGTTAACAGAAAAAAGATTACTAGGTTTCTCTGTAACTTTTAAAAATGATTTTTTTTTAAGCATCATTATTTATGTTTCACCATATCACCAAGTCAGATTTCTAGGCTCTCACAAAACTGACCTGAAAGATTAGTTCCTGACTGTGAGGTGAAAATTCAAGTAAGGTTAAGTTCAAGAAGCTGGACAGCTTGGCAAGAGGATACCAAAATAGAAAAAACAGGAAGTCAAAGGCAGGAAGAGAGGTAGTTGCAAAGAGCCTTCATTACCATTTGCAATCTGCAGTAAACTGCATAATACTGTATACAGTTCTGATAATTACTTATTTGGTTTGAATGTCAACAGAAAATAATGGTTTCACAAACAGATACAGTGGAGTAAATCAGAATAAAGTAAAATCTGAATGAAGTATACTACTGGAATGAGGGCAAAAAGTTAAGTCATGATAAGGTATTTATGTAGTACTGTCAGTCACTCAGACAGTGTTTGCTCATATCTTTACAAATTACAAATGAATGAATGATCCTTTAATAGAACAGATTCTAAATATATTCATATATATCACATTATAATCATATATTGCATTACCCTGAAAGTACTGATCGAGAGTCTTCTTGACTGGATTCTGTCTTTCCCACATGGCTTGCTCAGTCAAGACCTTGTCTGCAAAGATGAAGTTTGCACCTCCATTTGTAGTCGCCGACACATACGCAATAATAGCAGTCACATCTAAATTCAACTTCCTTATTTCTTTCTTTTCCGTAACTGTACTACAAAGGTTAGATGATTCTAACCCTGCTGATGATGAAGACACATTGGTGTTGCACTCAAATTCATTTTGACATCTACCTTCACTATGTAGTACTTCACAACTACTATGCAATCTAGGTTCACAAGTACATTTGGTAGTCCTGCTATCTTGACTAGTAAATACATTATCCTCAGCAACCTCATTACATTCACTGCCATTTGCAGTCATATCTTCATTTTCATCTGAGAAGTTTTCACAGTCACTTTCAGAATCATTTACAGTAAAATCTGGGATGCCTAATTCATTGTCTGGTATTCTTATTCCTCTCACGCAAATACCCAATCCTTCTAAGTTGCTTGCTAGACTTTCACTGACCCCACTGAAGAACCAGAAGACAACCTGTAAAATAAATATTAAAAATAATTTTCTAAAAAAGTAAACGTCATAAATACGTATCTAAGCTTTCATTCTCTTAGCTGGTAATGTCATTTTGTCTTTTATGCTTGTAAATCTAGTACTGTAACATGTTCTGAGTGTATGAATTAAATTACGATTGTTAATTCCTTTGCGATTTACACTTCTGAACTATGATAAAAAAAGGATGGTCATTTCTTACAATATTTTTACTAAGAAATATTAAAACACAAGTCTTACAAAATGCCTGGAGCATAAAATGTAAATCTAAAAAACAATATGCTTCATAAATAAAAATAATCTTCCATCATTCCTACACAAAGAACCACTTGACACAATTTGCCGAGAGAAAAACAGAATTCTTGGAATTCTTGAAAGCCACCTGAAGAAGCCTATAAATCTCCCTGCAGTATCTCAGTGAGCAAAGGCAAGTACTACGTCTTATCTGGCAAAATAAACCTTTCCTTTTAGATTATAAAGAAGTAAAAGGGCTACAATAAATATATACAATCTGCAATCACATGCCAGACCCTCAACTCTTTCACTGGGTGAAAAAGGAAGTGTCCCGATTACAACAGAGGAAACAAGTTACTGTATAAGGATAACTCATACATAAAAGAATACAGTACCTGTGGTACTGCATAAAACACTGGATGGTGTTCCGCCATTATTAAAAAGTCTTCAGCCACCTCATCCAGGGGTTTTACACCCTTGCGTCCTCCCATGACGTAGAGAAGATGCAAGGCTTTGGGGCATCTTAAAATTACCTGTAAATATGTGGAAGTTGTAAATATGGAGTAAATCAATGCAACATTATCATTAAAGTCAACTTTTGATTTATAATATGATAAAATTATTTTGATTGAATAACAGTATAATTATGCTTTCAGTATACTGTATTATTCTAAATACTACAGTGTTCTAAATCAAAAGAGAGATCAGCTTTTTAGGTTGATGTCAAAATGTGGGAGAATAGTAAACCTCCAACAGTGCTTTTTATTTAGCACAATCTTCAAGGAGAAAAAAAAATCATGTAAGCCATAACTCCAAAGCTTGCCACACAACCCACCTCTGGAAAAACAGCAGCTGCAAATCTCTGAGGGAGGACAAACGGTGGGAAAAAGGGATGCTACAAGACTTCAAGCAAATAGAAGGAAACAAATTCCATAGCCAGATAGCACATGGAAAGAAACTGTCAGCAAACAGTTTGGCAGAATTTTAGGTGTCTGAGGGTATGAAGTCCAGTATGCACAACAGTGAGAGAGCAGAAGCCTTGATGCAAAAAATGAGGAGCTAGAGAAGGGATGAACAAATGGGGTCATTGAACATATTATCTTTCATCCAATCCTATGACAAAGGAAGCAAAAGAGGACACACTCAAAGTATGACAGATAACATACTAAACAGGGACAAACACTGTTGATATGAAGCTTCAGTACTTGGCATAAGAAAAGAATTTACAACATCAGTATAAAGTGTATAGTATTACTGTATAGAACAGTTTTTGCAATAGAAATGGGAGAGTCTGGTTTTATTATTAAATGCTATGTAAGTTTTAGAGGATAGAGTGTAGAAATAAGAAATGAGATGCCTTGTCCATTCAGTTTTAAAAATAAGAAAAATTATTTTACATTACAAGTATACAGTCATTGTCAGAATCAATATGCTTTAAGGACATCTTTTACCTTTATAAAGTTAAAAATAAAACAAGTTTCTCCACTCTTTTGTGGCATAATTTCTGCCTCATTTTCAGTCTGTACAGCACAAACACTTCTCAGTTAAACTGATTAAAAATGATATTGTTATGATACAATAAAGTTTGTTCATACTTACCTGGCAGATATATATATAGCTGTCTGTATTCTCCGAAGTCCGACAGAATTTCAAAACTTACGACACACGCAGTGGTCGGCCAGGTGGTTAGTACCCATTCCCGCCGCTGGGAGGCAGGTATCAAGAACCATTCCCATTTTCTATTCAGATTTTCTATTACCACTGTCTTCTGAGGGGAGGTGGGTGGGCACTTTTATTATATATATCTGCCAGGTAAGTATGTATGAACAAACTTTATTGTATCATAACAATATCATTTTGTTCATGAAGCTTACCTGTCAGATATATATATAGCTGAATCCCACCTTTGGAGGTAGGGAGAGACAGAATAGGATTTTAGGAAACATATACATGCAGATGACTGACATCTTGGTTCCATACCTGTTAGCATAGCTGACTTCGTGATTACTGTCACCCAAGTCGGCTTTTGCTTTACTAGAGTCTCCAGCAAGGTAGTGACCTGTATAGCTGGTGAGTTCTAGATGATCTGTCAACGGGAGCGTGACCACAATGTGACTAGACCATATTGACCATACTATGAGGGCTAAGAAGTAATATATATCACCACCTGACCAACCTAGCCAAAGTTAAGGATGTTTAACTAAAGCTTACGAATTGAGAAGTCCGCCACTGGCGGCGACCCAACAACTATAATTAATAGCTCTTCCTAACCATTTTCTACAGGATAGGATGAGTGGTACTTCTTGCCCCCAAGATTGTGTCTGCGGACACGTAAGGCCCTAGCGAGCAGCAGATCTCATATGTCGTCTTCACATCTCGCAGGTAGTGTGAAGCGAACACAGAGTTGCTTCGCTAAAACGCGGCACTCAGGATGTTACTGAGTGCCATGCTCTATTGAAATGCCTCCGAGGCCGCGCCCTCACCTCGTGAGCATTCAATTTAAAAGATTTCAAATCCTTGTCCAAACATGACGAATGAGCCTCTTTGTAAGAGCTCTTTAAAAAGAACACCAGGGCGTTCTTTGACATGGGCAAGTCTGGTCTTTTTACGGAACACCGCAGATTGTCCGAAGGACCTCGACTTCCTTTAGTTTTATCTAGATAAAACTTGAGAGCCCTGACAGGGCACAGGACTCTCTCTGGCTCTTGCCCAATAATTTGTGCCATCCCCTTGATCTCCAAGTTTCTGGGCCAAGGGTTAGACGGGTTTTCATTCTTAGCCAAGAACGAAGGGCTTAGAGAACACACTGCATATGTCCTCTAAAGCCAATAAGTCTGCTGATGGCTTAAACCTCACTAACCCTCTTTGCCGTAGCTAGAGCGGTTAGAAAGATTAGCCTTTCTGGTCACGTGCGTTAAGTTTGCAGAAAGGAGAGGTTCGAAAGGCTTCGACATCAGTAACTTCCAGACTAAGTCTAAGTTCCATGTCGGAAGCTTCGATTTAAACAGTTTTGAGATTTCAAAAGACCTCAAAGATCGTGAAGGGCTTTGTTCGACAGATCCAAACCTCTGAGTCCAAAGACCGTCGACAACCTACTTCTGTATCCTCTAATAGTCGAGACTGCCAGCTTATCCACATTCCTCAGACGGAAAGGGAAGACGGCAATCTAATTCACAGAGGTCGAGGTGGAGGAACAGCCATTCTTCCTGCACCATCTCCAGAAAACGGCCCACTCCGATTGGTACACCGCAAGAAAGGAAGCTCTTCTAGCCTTGGCAATTGTACTTGCCACTGATTTAAAAAGCCTCCCGCTCTGGTCAACTTCTCGATAGTCTGAACGCAGTCAGACTCAGAGCGGAGAGGTTTTGTAGTACCTCTCGAAGTGGGGCCTGTAAGAGTAGATCGACTCTCTCGGGAAGGGTCCTTGGAAAGTGCGCTAGGAAGGACATGACCTCTGTGAACCAGTCGCTCGAAGGCCAACATGGGGCGATCAGCGTCATCCTCGCTCCCTCTGACGCCGCCAATTATCTTATTACTTACTCCTAAGAGTTTGAATAGGGGAAAAGAGACTAAACATCCATCCCCGTCCAAACCCATAGGATGGCGTCTATTGTTACCGCTCCCGGATCGAGAAAAAAAGGGGAGCAGTCTAGAGGAAGCCTCTTCGTCTTCAATATTGCGAAGAGATCTATCAAAGGACGCCCCTAAAATGTCCACAACTCTCGACATACTTCTAAGTGAAGAGTCCACTCGGATGTCAGTAGTTGCTACCGTCGATCGAGAAGATCCGCACGGACGTTCTGCAATCCTGTAACGAACCCTTGAGGATCGTTACGTTCCGTGCCTGTTCTCACAACAGGGTCTCTCTCGTTAACTCGAACAGGGACCGAGAGAGTGTTTCTCGATACTTCTTGCGATATGCGGGAGCTGTGGAATTGTCAGAGTTGATCTGGACCACTCGGTCAACAATTCGTTCTTAAAAGAACTGGAGAGCCAACCTCATTGCTTCCAATTCTTTGAGATTATGTGCCAGGACCTCTGTTTCCCTCTCCAGATACCTGGCACCTTCTCGCTATCACCTTAGGTGATCGTTGACCGACTGAGAAATGTTCAGAGTCACTTCAATATCTTCGATTTTATTCAGTTTTCCGGTAGAAAAAACTGGAGAGGTCTGAATTACAGTCTCTTCATGAAAACAAACTTCTCCAGCGAGGAAATGGTCCCCAGCAGACTCATCCATTCCCTCACCGAGCCTGTTTCCTTCTCCAATAAGGCTGCGCTTTGCCTAAGCAGGTGTGCATTATTATTATAGCGCTATGCCGCGGTACACTCGTACAGAATTCTGTTACAGTGCGGTAAACAGAACCGAAAAGTCTAAGAGATCTCTGTTGAAAAATTTTCGCAAAGTGAAGGCGATGTTCATTCATGCATGCGAGAATTCCTTTCAACCCGAAGCTAAAGTCCGTGATTGTAGGGCAGAGATACGGTTAGTCAGTCAATCCCGCAGGAGAGAGAGACGTAACCGACAGCGCATGGCAGACAACCAGCTGGAACTGAGCTGGCTCTACAGTGACAGCAGTCTACTTTCGTCGTCTCGCCCTATTCTGCCTGAGTTGCCAGCTATTCCATTCTACGAAGGGATATGTTTGTTACCATCATTGAGCAGAAAGAAACTCTCAAGCAGGTACATTTAGGCGAAACAGATTTTGCTAAATACAGAAGCTGAGCTGGTGTTGTCGTAACAATACCTAAAATAACTAAAAGGGAAACTGGAAACTCATGGAGGGTTGCCGGGAGTACCGATTAAAAGTAATTAGAATAAAAGTCCTCTCGGTCGCCATCCGTAGGGGTAACTACGGTATGCGTATATAACTTGAACCATACAATCGCTTAATAGCAATATGACGCGAATGTAAAACACGTAGACTATTTTGGCAACTTGGACAGCTATCTCCCTACTACATTCTTCCTTCGACGAGGAAGAGAGGGAATGGAGATCGACTGTCTTCGTCCTCTTAGTCAAGAGAACGAATTAGTATTAGCCGCAGGAGAACTTCAAGTGAGAACCGAGAACCGAAGAGGACAACTCAAGCTTCTTATGTTATCGGACAGAAGGCTTCATGGACATAGTCTACCAGTCTTTTTCCCCGACGAGCCTCAGCGAGGTAGCCAATGAATGAGAGTTCTTCTGAATCTTGTCAATGAGAGCTTATCCGCTTAAGCGATAGAATGTTATTGGGATCTTTGTCAATGAGAACTAACCCATTTATGTGACAAAGAGTTTAATATTTTGTCAATGGGGGCTTACCCACTTACCTGACAAAACGTTTAGTATCTTATCAATGGGGGGAACCCAGGTATATGAAAAAAGGTAATCTAGGAATTTTGAGCATATAGTCTTCCCGATTCCCGTAGAAATCGAGGAAAGGGCAGGATACCTGCTCAGAGACTGGGCTTACGGCAGGTAGGACCCGAAGGATCCCCTTAGGCAGCTCCTTCCTGAATGCAGAAGAGGGGTTTTATGACACCGAAATCTGCTTCAATTTACTAGAGTCTCCTTCTAGATGCCATCTCATCAGAACCAACCTGACTACCTTATCCATGCAGGTTGGATAGTTATTCGAGAGGAAGAGAGTCAGGTCCCTGAGACTGCAGGTCCAGGGCTCTGAAACACCAACCTAGGAGTTAAAAATATCCATCGTCCTGAACAGCCCTTTCAGATGGTGATGCAGATCTGAAAGTGTTTTAGGAAATCTTAGCAGAGGACGGGAGAGAACTCCTCGGGGCGTCTATCTGGCTGGTAAAATCGTCCTGGGAAGAGGAAGGAACTCTCCAACCAGCTTCCTCTCCCGTTTCATATCAAATGCCTGCTCTTACACTTAACCTCGCTGGAAGTAGGGCAAAAGAAGTCTTTCCTTGCGCTTTCCTGGAGTCCATCTAGTCATGGATTCTATTGAACGCTCTCTTCGTAGAAAGCGAAGAGGACATCTTGACGAGACCAGGCGCCTTCCTCTTCTTCGACGACGCTAACAGCGAGAGAGGAGAGCAAGGGACCGAGGGCCGAAACTTATCAGCAAACAAGTCTTATAGAAGGCGGGTCGACACTCTGACAGATGAAGCTGATGACGAAGTAGTCTCTTCTTCATTTGTAGGTTGCAAGTCGCTCGAGGACTCTGTCTCCTTTACGGGAACAGGAGAAGGGTCCTTAACAGACCGCGAAGCAATCAAACCCTGAGGCTCCTCTCGTAAAAGGGGGTCTCCTACTTGAAGTAGGGTTCAAGACGAAAGTCGGGAATGCTTAATAGCAAACTCCGAAGCTTTGCTAAGTTCCACTAAAGGAACGTCCTTGGGAGCGGTCTGAAGAGTGTCCGATAAAGGAGCTTCCTGAATAGCGTCCTGAAGAGCGTCCTGACGAGAGTCCACAAAAGCGTCCAGAAAAGCGTCATGCTGGGCGTCCTGACGAGTGTCCAGAAAAGCGTCCAGAAAAAACGTCATGCTGGGCGTCCTGACGAGCGTCCAGAAAAGCGTCACGCCGGGCGTCCTGACGAGCATCTCGTGACGAAGCTACATGGAAAGCGTCCAGCTTAGCAGCTTGAGAAGCGTCCAGCTTAGCTGCCAAACTAGCGTCATGCTTGGCAGCCGACGAAGTGTCCCTCAGGGACGAGCGAGGGGCGTCTTATCGAGCTGCTTGACTATGCAAAGCAGCTTGCAGGGCGTCAAGCTTAGCAGCTTGAACAACATCCTGCTCCGCAGCAGAGCGAACGTCACGTACCATATACAGAGCGCCACGAGGAGAGGAGGGGGGGAGCGTCTTGGGGAGCAGGAACAATCCTTGCTACGAGAAACGACGTTCCTCCCTCTCGACAGAGCGTCGAGCGTCTCGAAAGGCGTCCTCGCGAGGGTCTTGCCGAGCGTCTTGACTTGATGCATAGAACGCCGAGCGCTTGCGAGCGTCTTGAAGAGAAGGAGACTGCCTGATTCTTTTAACAGACAGCCTCAAATCCTTCCTGCGGCAACGCAGTACTGCCTCTCTCTTGGCGAAAAACAAGGCTTACTGTTGCTGATCCTGTGAGAAGACGAGGGGCGAGGGGACGCCTTCTTCCTTCTCACAGTAACAAAGTTAGGGCGTCTGGCGCTCAAAAGCGTCCTGCTCCGATGACGTCCTGTTTCTCTTCTGCGGTGGAAAGTCGTAAAAATGTTCAGACGACGTTTGCAACGCATGATGAGAGAGAGGACGTGAAGCGTCCTCTTCTATAAAGCTTCTCTTTAGAGGGCGCGAGTCCTTCCGAAAGCTCCAACCCCCGCGCGGGGAGGACGCCTCGGAGGACGAGAAGCAATCCTTCAGGATTCGTGCACGTGCACGATCTTGGCAGCCTGGGAAGCGTCTTCAGGTCTTGCCGAAGGGACGCCAGATCGGTGGGGAGTCCCCGTAACCCTCCTTCGGCTTTCGACTTGCCCACTCCCTATGTCCTGGGAGTCCAACAGAGGTCCAGGCCTAGAGGCATTATAGGGCCGATCTGATGCCCCCTCCACAACACTAGGGGCACTACACTTCACAACACTGATTGGAGAGCGAGCACTTTAGATTCCAAGATATGGATGGAATCCACAATAACAGAAAGGGCATTACCTCTCGCAGACATAACCTCATAGCCCGTAGGCCATACTACAGGGTTAGGCAAAACAAAGTCTACAGGAAGGTTAGCAGGTTCACTACCCTGACTTCTGTTTACTGATGCAGTCTTTGAGGAAGACCCCCTGATTCAATCACGCTCTAATTTGCGTACATACGAATCATACGTCTTCCCTTTGGAATCAGTCAAACTCTCACACTCCTTACATCGATCTTTCAACAAAGAAACATGCCCTGTACATATCGTGCATACCAAGTAAGGATCTACCGAAGCTTTCGGTAGCCTCACCTTACTCTTGCAGACAACACAGTCTGAAACTAGCCGAACTAGATTCAGACATCATATGCAAAGGTCAATCAAAACCAAATTCAAATCAATCTATGATAGCGTATGCCTAGCCACAAACCCAAGTCAATAAATCAAAAGACAATTAGGATACTTAAGCGGCAATGAAGTTTACAAAATCCTAAGACGGAGGTACTGAAAACAGGTGTTGACAGTACCGGCGACAGAGAAAATCTCAATAGAAAATGGGAATGGTTCCTGATACCCGCCTCCCAGCGGCAGGAATGGGTACTAACCACCTGGCCGACCACTGCGTGTGTCGTAAGTTTTGAAATTCTGTCGGACTTCGGAGAATACAGCTATATATATATCTGACAGGTAAGCTTCATGAACAAACAGAAATGTTCTACTGAAATAAAATAGTCTTCCATGGAGACCTGAAATGCTAGAATAATCTAGTGTCTTAATCTGGAAATAAAAATATAATGTGAAGTAAACTAAGATGATCCTAATATTACAATATTATTCCAAATATTCTACTTTCAACATAACCTACAGTTATCTAAGCAATGTTTCTTCTCACAGGCCTATGGAATGTGAGTCTGGCAATGGATCTTTGAGATCACACAAGAACTCATCTGTCTTATAGTACTTATATAGCATACAGTTTCTCTTTATGAAATACTGCATTCCTGAAAATCCATAGAGTATACTATGCTGTACTTTGTAATGGGCTACATGGTTTATTAAGCAATAAATCTTCACATCATTGAAGCCCACCAAGAGTTGAGAATCTGGCTGGGGTTGCCAATCGATTAGTCTTCAAATTTGATCAAATTCTCATTTAATATCAAAATATTTTGTACATACATTACTGACTGACTAACCCACATACAAACTTAGGAAAAACTTCCTAATAATAATATGCATAGCTAAGTGTCAATTGACATTCTTAGATTACTGAACCCACCTTTATCCACTGTTTCCCATTTTCTGCAACAACATCAACAACTATCTTTTCCAAATGTTGGCTAGAGAAGTTCTGTAATACTCCTACAACCTGTTGGTAGAATAAAGCTCTAGTTAAATAGTCATAATATTGCCAGGCTGGTAATCACCAGCTCTCTTGAGACATAAAAAAAATACTTTCGTCAAGTATAACATTAGCAAAGCTAGTAAGTTTGTACCTAGAATTGCTTATTCACTGTCTTCCAGCACCAACAGAAATAACCCTATTCTCCTATGCAAAGCATGTAGTATCTAAACAAAACAAAAGAGTAGTATGTTCTTTGAAATCAGGTTGGCAAATTCATGAAATTCATGAAATTTATGATCTGCTTATTGTTAACTTTTGCAAGCTGTGAAGAATAATAATAATAATAATAATAATAATAATAATAATAATAATAATAATAATAATAATAATAATAATAATAATAATAATATCAAACACATAGATGAGACAGGATACAAATACCTGGGAATAATGGAAGGAGGGGATATAAAACACCAAGAGATGAAGGACACGATCAGGAAAGAATATATGCAGAGACTCAAGGCGATACTCAAGTCAAAACTCAACGCCAGAAATATGATAAAAGCCATAAACACATGGGCAGTGCCAGTAATCAGATACAGCGCAGGAATAATGGAATGGACGAAGGCAGAACTCCGCGGCATAGATCAGAAAACCAGGAAACATATGACAATACACAAAGCACTACACCCAAGAGCAAATACGGACAGAGTATACATAACACGAAAGGAAGGAGGTAGAGGACTACTAAGTATAGAGGACTGCGTCAACATCGAGAACAGAGCACTGGGGCAATATCTGAAAACCAGTGAAGACGAGTGACTAAAGAGTGCATGGGAAGAAGGACTAATAAAAGTAGACGAAGACCCAGAAATATACAGAGACAGGAGAATGACAGACAGAACAGAGGACTGGCACAACAAACCAATGCACGGACAATACATGAGACAGACTAAAGAACTAGCCAGCGATGACACATGGCAATGACTACAGAGGGGAGAGCTAAAGAAGGAAACTGAAGGAATGATAACAGCGGCACAAGATCAGGCCCTAAGAACCAGATATGTTCAAAGAACGATAGATGGAAATAACATCTCTCCCATATGTAGGAAGTGCAATATGAAAAATGAAACCATAAACCACATAGCAAGCGAATGCCCGGCACTTGCACAGAACCAGTACAAAAAGAGGCATGATTCAGTGGCAAAAGCCCTCCACTGGAGCCTGTGCATGAAACATCAGCTACCTTGCAGTAATAAGTGGTACGAGCACCAACCTGAGGGAGTGATAGAAAACGATCAGGCAAAGATCCTCTGGGACTATGGTATCAGAACGGATAGGGTGATACGTGCAAATAGACCAGACGTGACGTTGATTGACAAAGTCAAGAAGAAAGTATCACTCATTGATGTCGCAAGGACACCAGAGTTGAAGAGAAAGAGAGGGAAAAAATGGATAAGTATCAAGATCTGAAAATAGAAATAAGAAGGATATGGGATATGCCAGTGGAAATCGTACCCATAATCATAGGAGCACTAGGCACGATCCCAAGATCCCTGAAAAGGAATCTAGAAAAACTAGAGGCTGAAGTAGCTCCAGGACTCATGCAGAAGAGTGTGATCCTAGAAACGGCGCACATAGTAAGAAAAGTGATGGACTCCTAAGGAGGCGGGATGCAACCCGGAACCCCACACTATAAATACCACCCAGTCGAATTGGAGGACTGTGATAGAGCAAAAAAAAAAAAAAAAAAAAATTAAAAAAATTAATTAAATAATAATGAATAATAATAATAATAAGACTCCATGTAATTTCTTAGTAACATAATAATTAGTTGTGGTATCTGAGCATAGTGTTATTACTATTTTTGCGTGGTGCCACATAAGTGTTGAAAATAGTAAAAGGCTTCTTTTTGAGTGACATTCCAGCTGGTAAAAAGGTACATGTGGAGAAAAGCTGCATAGAAAGATGTTTCAGAAGGGATGCACTCCAGCTTAACCTTTCCTTAACCTAACCTATATCCTAAGGCATCAGTCTCTGACCTAGCTGGGTACAGGGGGAGGGGGGGGCATTTGGTACTGCTGAATTACTCATATGTGAAAGTGTGAACAGCAGAATGTGTATGCAATATTCTGCATTATTACCAATAATAATTATACTAAATAAATATATATAGGTATAGCTATGTACATGTATGTCATTTACCTGTGATGCTTGACTCACAGCGTCATACAGAGCACCTAGCTGTCCCAAATTTGAGCACATAATGTGTTCTTCTTTGAGGTCACTTCCCTTTCTCAAGGCCTGAAAAAACAAAATGTTTCAGATAATACAAAATAATGCGTAGAGGCTGTTAATCATCACCACCTTAAAACCTTACTGTTTAGTAAATAAAAGCATTAAATGAATAATGATTTAGGAAATAAATTAATTTTCTATGTAGGTTGAGGTCATAGGTTTATGGGTCAAGCAGACACATTGTCTATATCTTCTGTGCAGGTCGAGGTCAGAATAAACTCATGCTTTTATGGGTCAAACTGACAAAGTACATACTATACCATTTTCAAGAAATAAATTACCAATATATTTACTGTACAGAGCAAGGTCAGAATAGGCTAAACTCATCATTTTATGGGTCAAACTGACAACACATCTATATTTTCTGTACAGGTTGAGGCCAGAATAAACTCAAATTGACAGCATACATTTTTCAAGAAACAAATGAATAGGTAGTAGTGTCAAGGTCAGAATAAACTCATAGGTAGTTTCACAGGTCAAACTGACAACATAGGTAGGTAGCTAACTAGGTAGCTTTTTCAAGAAAATTGTGAATAAGTACTTTGTGTAGGTTGAGGTCCCAATAGGGAGTAAACTCATACTAGTGGTCAAAAGAAACCTAGGTAGGTATACTACCTAGGTACTAGCCTACTAACTACTACTACCTAAGTAGCTAGGTATATAGTAGTAGGTACCTAGGTAGGAGTAGTTTCATGAGTCACAAAGACAACGTACCCTCATCAAGAAAAAATGGATTAGGAGGTCAAGGTCAGAATAAACTCATAGTTTTGGAGGTCAAACTGACAACGTACCCTACTCAAGAAATACGTTAATAAACTCATACCTACCCAGTGGTCGTAAAAGACTCATAGCCTAGGGTACCTAGTAGTTTCACGGGTCAAAAAGACAACGTACCTTCTTCAAGAAATTAATCTCAGCCTTGATCCTTTTCTTCAACTTGTTGACTCCCTCTACGCCCTGCAATTCGCCCAACTTCTCCAGGAGGACGTCGGCCTCCCCGATCTTCCGAGAGGCTAGAGCTGCCCTCGCTTCTGCCATAATGGCCAGGTTAGTTCGGCAGGCCTCTTCTGTTACCCCAGAATATGGGTTTTAGGATTATTAATATACTTTTATGTTATAGGAGACTCGATTCTGTGGGCCAAAGTGGGGTAATCTCTCACACACTGACCTACTAGCCCTATTTTATATGATTAGTATTAAGGTATCGTAGGTTCATACCTAGCTCGCGATTTCATTACGGTCATCTACCGGTACGTCACGATAAACTAGGTAGATGTCGGACTACGGACCTAACCTTGTTATACCAAATATATCTGATATCTAGCTTTCTGGTTAAATCACAATCCACTATATATATTTTCTGGATTTAAAAAAAACTAAATAAACAATGGCAAATTTAGCTAAGAACCACTGGATAGTGCAGCGAACGAGCTCGTCTCTGTCATCGGGGAAAAGAGAACGCGCCCACCAAAATACCACAGGAGAATTAAAAATGAATGAATAATGAAAATATTATAATTCTATTTTTAAGCTGCTCTTGATACAATACTAATTTTAGCAGTGATGTTAGTCATCAAATTTCCACAGAGTTGGATATTTTCTGGCTTGGCTCATGCACTTCACAAGGTTACTAATCGGATGTTTTTAAATAACATAGTTATGGGAAGGAGAAAAGGTTCTAGGGAAGTTTATAGGTTCCACCTGATAGGTAAAAGATGAAATTTACAATGTTGAAACTGTACTAATATTCCGTTCATGGCCATGATCCCTATTAAACCATTTCATAAGTTTGGCATAGCCTTAAGGTTAGAGTTAAGAAGCAGGCATTCATAGATGACCATGATACCATTCCTGTTGCTGCTCTAACTACTATACTTTCAATCCAGAGATAAAGAGTGTACAAAAGATCTTATTTCGTGCAGTTTATTCATGGTTACCCTTCCATTGCAGACTTAACCCAACACATTTTCGTTGATCAGAACACCAACATTGGAGAGATTTTTGAGCCAACTTTCCTTTGGAAGTGAAATGTGGTGCTGAATGTACATAAATGAGACAAAATGAAATGTTGATTCTGTTAAGGTGAACTTTTTGTATAGAATAATGTAGAGCAAGAAGAGATAACAAGGTAAGAAATGTGGCAATATGTAGATAAAGAGACAAAGGAAAAGTTAATGCAGATGAAAACATAAGTAAAAAATACTTTGAGATGGTTTAGTCTCATTGGTGTGCGAAATGTCTAAATTCTAAACAAATTCTCTGCAAATAAGTCCATCCACAATGTAGAAGTATGAATACGGCAATGGCAATTGTATTGTTTATTTTTTTCTTCTTCAAAGCCATCCCCTGTTAATAGAGAGAGAGAGAGAGAGAGAGAGAGAGAGTCTATGAATAACTAATGTTTCATTTCCTCATTTTCCTGCTCTTTTATAAGTAGTATTATATAATCGTACTTGTAACATCTCTCATAATATTTATGATGGTTTCTTCATTTAAATGCATTACTAAAAGTACGATTTTTATTTATTTTCTCCAAGAAAAGTTGCATAAAGAACGTTTCCCATAGCACGCATTTATAGTATTCATGCCATGTCCCTGGGTTTTCACCCTTTCTCCCCAAGCCTACCACCCCTATCCCCGCAGTCCTTCACAATAGGACCCCAAGATTCTGATAACTTTTGGGATGCATTAAATTGCTAGACCCATAGCCACCCAGTTCAATACAAAATTTGTTCTATCAATGTTAAACTGCTGGTGGTAACGCCCCCTCTCTCTGCATTCCGCATTTCAAGAAATATTGTAATATATTTGTTTTTTTTTTTTAATTGTCCCGTCGGATAAGTCTCGGTGATTTTATATCAAGCAAACAAATCACGATTTAATGTAGCCTATTGGTAGTGAAAATGTGGAAATATGATAAACAGGTGATGTATATCCATGCAGATGTAGTACCTACCACAGGAGGAAAATGGAACACTTGAAAAATCCAGCTGGTTTTGGCTTTAATTTTTTTAGGAATCTTTAAGAGGACTGATATATAGAGAAAGAAATTTTCTTTATGTATGTCAGGGTGACAGTACAACCGAACATACATAAGGTCGGAAAATATATCCACGTCTGGTTAAGTAGATAAAAAAGAAAAGAGGTGCAGAAACAGCTAGGGCCAGTAGTACATTTACAATTCTTGTTTCTTCTCGTGGGCGGGGATCACTCAATTAGGCCTAGGTAAAATATCTATGCAACGTTTCATATGAAATAAATGGACTGATTTTAAACATTCCTTGGCTGATAATCATATTCTAGCTGAAGCTTTCTCTTTAAAAATGATTCAGTATTATATATTGGAATAACTATTTTTGTAGCAACGAAAATTTGTGTAGGTACACCACATGAGCAATGACGCGACCTATGAAGTAGCAGTAACTTCTGATTCTGAACGATTGTCAGTAGCACGGATCTCCCTTTGAACGGCTTCTCTCTTGACCTAAACCAACAAATGTTTTTGGTGAACTAGGAGCACCGCATTCTCCTGTCTACCTGAGATGGCTGGAGCCGTAAAAATTATTTTTATGATTGCCCCCACCTCTCGAAAGTTCTCCCACATACACATACAAACACTCAGAAAGAATATGCCTTCTGTAACTTTGGTAACTAAACAATTATATCCTCAAAAATAAGCGTCTGTATGGACTGAATATATTTAACTAAAGGCAAGAACATTATAGAAAACGAAAGATGCCATTTTTCTAAAATTATAGCATAAAGAGGGATACTAGGGGGAACTGAAAAAAAAGTCTTCATCAGGCACTTCATACTTTGAAACACACCCCTACACAAAAGATCTCTAGGTGATCTGTGCCAACATTGAGTTTTCATGGAATAGTCCCCATTCAAAACCTCCACTTGAGTGCCATGGCCCACCTCATGTTTCATAGACTTCCAAACTTGCATCTACAAGTGGTTTGTGGTCTGTCTTTACCAAAAAACCCAGATGGACTCCATTAACTGCAGATATCGTTGCTATAGGCACTCTATTTAAGTAGTGCAGTCTCGCACGTCTCGAGTCTCCTACTCGCATAAGCGCTGGGGCAAAATGTGCCGTCTCTAAACTCCTGCAGCGGTATATTTTCCATAATGAATGCCATTTTAAAGCTTGCTTCATTCCATCAAATAACATTTGTTTTAGTTCGTCTCACAATGCTTTGGTCAGTCATCATTTCTTCACTAGATCGGTCAAAAGCCCTGCAAGATTTGCGTAGTTTTTCCACAATCCTCCTGTGATATATATTGGCGATCCTCGGGAAGTTCTTACTTGCATCTTGGTCTCTGGTGGTGATCTAAGTCAATTTTTATTGGGCATGCATACACGTTGGTGTGTCTAACACCTGTTATTATTCGTCCAAGAGAGGAGTGTTAAATGATACCCAAGGATAATTGTTTTGCAGGGATTATTTCCTTACCAACAAGACTAAAGTTAAGATTAGATTAGATTAGATTAGACTCAAGTTAAGGAGTTCTGGCAACAGATAGTAGAGGGTCTGATATATATCCACTTTTGTCAAAGTCCAGGGTAAACTCAAAGGGACGCCGTTTTTAGTACTAACCCCTCGGGGATCAAAGATATCGTTTATTAATATAAATTATCGACCACACAATATAGAAATAGATGTATATAATACCTTGTTCCCCGAGGGGCTAGTACTAAACACGGCGTCCCATCGAGCTTCCGCCATATTTAGTGGAACTAGCACCTCGGAGGAGGTGCATGGATGCATACCGGGTTAATTAATACCCTGGTGGTAACCATATGACATGCCGGAAACCACCACGTTGATTTCGCAATGGGACCTTGGAGGAATAATGGACACAGCTTATGTCGATAGTCATGTTATAGTCTAACACATAGGCCTATAGTCATCTTGTGAGGAGTCCTCACTGAGGACCACTTTGTTCCCTTGCGTGTGAAGCATCTGCCAGATCGAATGTCCCAGTTTTACATATAAGTTGCGAAGACATTAATTAAGCACGTAGGGATGAGTAAAAGTTTTGTCATTTTATTTTCTTGTAAATATATATTTAAAAAGTTGAAATTCACTAGTCTCAGTACCAACTGCATGCCTCTTTAGGTGATTACAGAACATACCAAATTACAGCCCTCTAGATTCAGTAGTTTTTTTATTTTATCTAAGGTTAAAGTTACTTTGGCGACGATATAGGCCAGGTCACCACCGGGCCTTGGTTAAAGTTTCACGGGCCGCTGCTCATACAGCATTATACCGAGACCACCGAAAGATACATTAATTTCGTTAGCCTTGATTATAAGCTGTGCAGATAACTCGACTACGCCGAAGACAATCCGGAGCATATATTTCACTTGTTTAATATATTTTTATAAATACAACTGGATTTTGTTTGTTCTTACAGCACGACAAATGTGCTATTATATTTATTCCTTGACTAGATGCTATGTCCACGAAGACTCAGTTTGGGGGAATCTGAGGCTCCTTGGAAGTCTCCATGCAGCCTTCAAGAGTGGCTCCGGATTTCGAACATGTCATTCGAGGCCCTTTGCTTGGCTTGGCTGCAAATGAATGTCATTCCTCAAATTGAAAAGTCTCTCTCCCAGATTAAACTACCTAATCTTAAACGACCGCGAGTGCTGCAAAACAAGAAGCATTCGCTGCCTGTCACCCGTCCAAGTAATGACTAGGTCGAGCCAACATAACTTCGGTGCAGCTCCTCAGTCCCGAATTAAGTTATCCAGTTCACTGGACGGTCGGTCAGCAGCGTTACGCAATGGTCATTCCTCCCACGAAGCGCCGCCAACTCGTAACGTAACATTGAGGAACCTTGGCCGTCTTTGAGGGCGAAGCTATTCGCGTAACCTAGGTAACCAACACCTCTCCTCCAATTAAGGTCTAGGACAATCTTTTTTATTTCAAGGACTTTGAACGTCTTCTCTAAATGGGGAACATATAGATTAAGTGAACACAAATTATATATTATATATATATATATTATATATATATATATATATATATATATATATTATATATATATTCAGTTCGTTAATACTACATATTTTAGCGTGGGCACTCAAACATTATTTTTGGAGCTAGTAAGGCTATTGTATTGAATGTAACCCACAGATCTAGTTGTACTATAAATCGTTTTACATGTTGAAAAAAAGAAGAGATCAACGAGGGGTAGACGACGAATTAAAACCTTGAGAAGGAATCATTCTAATTCAGAAGCACCTGGCATCGTAACACATCCACTAAAGGTGATATAAAATGAAAGAAAGTAAAAAATAAGGTAAATAGCACTCCATGTCCAGCAAATACTAATGAAGAAATGGCTTTCAATTACAGGTATTCGATGATATAATTCTTCACCCAGTCGGATTGGAGGACTGTGATAGACCAAAATAAATAATAATAACAATAATAATAATAATTATTATTAAATAAATGGCAACAGCAATAGCTTCGTTTCGGACTATTTATATCTGTATCGGACTTTGGCCTGGACATTTCCCAAGGTCGTTGTAGCAAAAAGTTGTTAACTCCGTTTTTTGTACTTGGTTCTGACAGTCTTGCCTATAGAGACATTTTTCCGCGTATCGCTTTTTATATTTTTGAGCGTGAAAATATGTCTAGCAGATGAGGAGCAGTAATTTGAATTATATAATATTTATAATCCTTAAACGTCGCTGGAAGTTTAGAAATCGACCCATGCAGCTTTTACACCGCTGATCTTGAAATTAAGAGTGAAGAAAGCTAGTCAAAGTCGCGTTTTAGTATAATGTTTTTTTCGAACTATTTTTTTTTGTCGTAGTTTCTAGGAACTGAACAACATTACTGGCATTTGATGCGGGACATCCACATTCGAGCATTCCCCATAAATAGATTATGTTGTACTTTTTAAATAGAAGGAGAGCGCGTCTCGTAGCTGACACTATAATGCACCTCCTATAAGTTGCTCAGTAGACATATTTTAAGTAGAGAATAGAAAGAATGTCTTTGTCGTTGTCTTAGACAGGCCAACGTGTCCTTGCTCTTGTGGGTAACACGCACAAGACAAATGTTCGTGGAATGCTTAATTGTTTATGTAATGATTGCCCCAGCCCTTAGAACACGAAGGAAAAAATGTATCTGCACAGAATTAATTTGTCCGTGACCAGGAATACCTACACTCCTGTGCGTGCCATCCACGTTTATATATAGATAATAGGTGTTACACTACTCATTGCCGACACAGAGTACCGAATGTTCACTCGCCCCCATTTATAGTACTGTGTGGGAGCAAGTTGTTGGAGGCAGTCCCTATAACCTGTCCTGATACTGGACATTTAACAACCTTGAACTGAATGTAAGCTGTAGGTATCTTATCGCTGCTGCGCTTCGATAAAGCTTGTATACATATATTTATCTGTTTCCCTGAGTCACTGAGCAAACGTGATGGAATTTAACCAATAAAGCAGAACGACTCAAACGTGACCCATTTGCGAAATGGCTTGAGGGTGGGAGAGACATTTAAATAAATTGGTATTAGTATTTGCAATTGCAGCTCACTGCGACTGTTCAGGGAAGCCGCAGCGGCCGCCGCTGGACGCAGCAGGAGAGCGCTGGCAAGAACCGCAGCTCACGTCCTCTGGCGAACTGCGTCGTTCTCCTTCCCGTCGTTTCCCTTTGAGTGTTTGACCGAGAAATCGAGGAAAAGCCTTCCTCGCGAGTTTCCAGCCGTCCATTTGATCAGGCGAAGAGGCAAAGAGCGAAAGGGACGGAATCGCGAACCGGATCGACCGCCGCGCCTTACCCATAATGCAATGGGAGTGGCAGCCACATAATATGGCGGACACTCTTGAAAGCGAATTAGGTAAATCCCAAGTTATTTTCGCGTATGGAGGGCGTTCGCGCGTGGAACCCGGTGCCCGACGAGCGGAATCGCCGCCCCTGCCCCTGTGGAGTGGTTCGTGCAGGAGTCGAGGGCGGCGGGGACGGGGGCGAGGCCCCGAGTGCATATGTGGAGCTGCCTCTGTTTACATTTCGCTCTTCTTCGGGGGACTCGCAGTGGCGTAACACTCAAACACTAAATAAGAACCCTGGCTTTACAACCCACGTCTCTCCCGGGATATTCGGCCCCGGGGGCGCCGCCCCTCGCCTTTTCCTCCCGGTTTTCCTTCGGGGTGTGCGTCTCGGCCGATGGAGGGGAGGAAATCCTCCGCCGGGAGCCTCCTCAGGAGGAGGAGGAGCGAGAGTCTGGCAGGATCCACTGACCCCGATTTCGGGCTTCGGACATTTTGCTTCCTCTGCGGGGTTTGTAGGAGAGGGTTGTGGCTCTGGGGTGTCCTTTGAGATATATGCTCCAGAGCCGCGTGGGCGGAGCTATGACGTCCCGTGGTCATAGCTGCTCCTACCAGAGAGCATAGGCCACAGCAAGCGTAGGGTTAGGCTAGGCTTTTATTTTTCATTTTAATTTTATTTACCTTTATTTTATAACATTCAGACTACATAATCTCTTACTTGATACTAGTATGAAGAACACTTGACTACCTAGCCTATTTTGTAAGGTTAGGATGGATTCGGATATCCGACTGACTTTCGTTTTTGGATTGCCGGGACCGTGAGTGCAGAGTAAATTCTTTGAGTCGGCCGTTGCCAGGTACCTATAGTAATCTTACTTAGAGGAAGTCATGGTGATTATAGGGAAGGGCTCCACACTGGAGATAGCTAGCTATGTTGTAGGTATTTTTATTAAAAATTTTTTGACGGCACATTATACCTACAAAAGGGTGTTTTTGTGATGCAGCACACTTGAGATAACTTGAAAGATTTACCGAAATGGGGGGAAAATGTACAGTCTTTTGTTTATGTTCTTACATTTATCACTGAGGGGCTGGTGCTGAATGTGGTGCAGGGCTATTTTGCGTAAAGTTTAAAAAGAATAGTAAATTTCTCACATTTTTTTATAAATTATTCACGTTATCTCACCTAAGCTGCATTATGTACACTGATTTTAATATCGTTTAGTAAAAAAAATTCATTAATCAACATCATCTCTGGTGTAGAGTTCTTCATTGAATTGATCCGATCTGTTTCAGGGGTACATAGTTGCTCAGCAAATCATGTTTTAAGAAGTACCTAGATGGTAATAACCACAATGGTATAACGATTCCTAGATGACTATGTGAACCTTATTTTTTCACTCCTGATTATTTGTTTTTTATGCTCTAACCATTGTTGTTGGTGCTAACTGCTCATTTGTGTGACTCCCTCCCCTTCCCCTTATATCAAACAATTAGGTCTAACCCCATTAGGGTACTTGAATTTTTGAGGGTAGATGGTGTACCAAAAAGAAGTGCAGTGCCCCCATTTATAAAGGTAGGAAATTGGTATACCTATTTCTTGCATGTCAGTTATGACGTCCAAAAGTGATTAACGTGAAACTGAAACTACAACAGGTGATACTAAAATTCTTTTCAACCTAACTTACCTTGAAGTAGCATAAGGTACTGAGTCCATACCTGGCCAGTAGGAGCTTGCCTCTCCTGTGACTCTCCAACCAGTTCTGGACCTTGGTCACCATAGATCATAAAAGTGAAATAAAGAAATTGATATCAACCTAACCTTGTGCTTTGTGTCCTAGTTAGCAGGGACTATCCCTGGTGTCGTCCTTTAGCTAGGCGCTTGCATTTCCTATGTGTCCGAATCCCAGTCATTGTCTTTTAGATAAGGTTTCAATTTAAAAGATTCCTTTATCTGTAAATTGAGTTACCTTCCTTCCAGAAGGATGAAGAGTCGTTTGACATCTTTGTCATAAGATATGTTGCTCAAGATGTGAAACACACCCTAGGCAGCCATTGCTAAACTGAAACTTGTGAAAACTGGTCAGAGTTGGAAAACGTGGGTGCTTCAGCATAAGAATATATCAAACTATCTTTGTTGGAAAATGGCTGGCAAATTATTATGTAACAAAAAAATGGAAAGGCTCCCATTCGATAATGAACTAATGAAGAGTGCTTTTGCTTAATTCTTGTGTTATGTAGACCTTATGGACTTGGAAGATATAATGTAAGCCTTCATTGGTAAATACCTAAGTTATTCACCTAACCATTTCTGTTAAAAAACTTAGTGTTTGCGAGGAATTGAAGTATCATAGTTTTACCAGAATATGTAAATGGTGAGGACTAAGCCGTAGGAATTTTTACACGTTAGTTACTCCTAGGCCCAAGTTTAGCAACTTATTCATCCTATGTGGCATCTCTCTAACCGTCCCCCCTGCAAATGTGTTTCATTGATTTGGCTTGTTTTATTTGACAGCCCCCTGCATTCAAATGATAAGCATGGCATTAGTTTAAACAATGTTTAATGTGTTTAATCAGGGAAATCTGTCGTTAATTGGGCTGATGTTAGTGATACATTAGGAGAGAAAGTAATTTAATCTATAACTGTAGGGTGTCTCTTTTGGACGTAGGCTGAGAAGAACACGCTACGTTATTGATAGCACGTTTGTTGGCTAGAGTTAGTTGGTCTTTGGTGAATACTTTCTATTATTCTTTAAATATTTACAGTATTTGGTGGGCTTCATTTTTCTTCAAATATCAGGTTGCCTTTAAATTTCCATAAACAATGCTTTGAAGCTCAAGGCAGGCTATGTTTAATTTGTTCCCATATTGATGTAAAGGGACATAAAAAATGTACCATTGAGTAGGAGATTCATAATTACTCATACTAACTAAGGTTAGTTTTATAATTGTCAAGGTAGATTACTAAACAGTAGTTAATTATGGGAGTCATAAGAATTGTTTCCTGATGTCCAGTCTGTTATTTTAGGCCGGTGGGGGGGAGGTGTTGGTGAAGGTATCATCTGAAACGAACCAGATGTAAGTTGCTTTCCAACTTGTGCTCTGCTTTTTATTCGAGCGTAACTTGGTTCTCCAAAGATTTCCTAGTGTCAGTACATACTCATGTTACTCCTGTGGGTCAGAGCCATATCAACCTTCTCTCTACATGCAGGATTTACAGGTTACGGGAGTTTTAAAAGTAATTTGTATTATTCCTACGTATACATACCTGTCTTCTTAATCAAAATTCTGCCTCAGCCACCCAACATAAGCTTTGATGTTGAAGGAAAAAGTGCTTGAAGATCGTGTGTGAACGGAGAATCCCAGTTTAACAACAATTTTCAGCTTGCACTGGCGAGTATTCATACAAAAGCTATGGTTTCTTTAACAAGAAAATATATACTATATAGATTTTAAAAATTTTCTTTGGAAAGGTAGTGTTCTGGATTATTTTTTATATGTATCTCTTAACATTCAAGGGATTTGATTGTTGGGTTTGAAAGTAAAATATTGTACTGTAACACAGAATGCCTTTTAGGCAACTATTACGTTGCAGTTATTACGTAGTTGTTCCGATACGTAATACAAACCCTGTCGGTCCTTTAACAATAGGAAGTAGCTAGCGGCAGCTGGAACGGTCGTAAGCTTCGACAAGGGGAGAAAACGTAGTTTAACTGCTTGTCCGATCGTCGCGCGCCGCGCGACTGGGAGGTAAACAAATCACTTTTGCTTTCGCCTGTGTGGGAAGGACGTGTTCGCCATCGCTCTGCCCGCCTTGTCGTTCGTGCTTTGAGTTTGAGTATTTGTTTCTCTTTCTGTATAAATCAGGATGATTGTAAGTACTTTTGACAATTCTATTGATTCTTGCAATGAGTGAATTGGAAGAGATTGAAATATCACCACGCCCTCCAGTCGCCCGTAGAGTGTGTCCCGGGCTGGAGGGGCGTAGATGTGGAGGGTTCAGGTCATTCGTTGATGTGGACCCCCACGAGGTTTGTACTCGTTGCCGGGGGCGAGAGTGCTCCCGCAACGAACCTTGTGTTACTTGTATGAATTGGGTCCGAGCGCAGTGGGTGCTGTACGAGGGCAGGAAGAGACTTAGGCCGACCAAGAAGTCATCGGAAAGTCCAGTGACTCCTTTGGTGACGGACACTTCGTCCTCTTTCCTGCCTCCCGGCCAGCCCCCCCCACGTTTCCGCGCCTTCCCCTCGGGGCGGGGGGGGGTAGCGGAGTCCTTTTCCTCTCTCGATCCGTCGAGTTTGTGGGAGGTAGGGCGCCCGCTACCCGGACGTACAGCTGTACTCGGGGTCTTCCGTCCGCTCTGGGGGGGGTGTGTCGCCCCCCAGGTGCGAGGGAGCCCCTCCAATTAACCCGACTGTTGCTTCCGCAGGTGTGCCATCAGCGAAGGACGACTTGGGACAGGTGTGGGAGTCGCTGGGACTGCAGGGAGTGCCCAGCATCCAGGGGTTGCTTCAGCGGTTGGCGGGGTCGGCGGTGGTCACTCATGGTCGGGGTGACCATAACCACTACCTCAATAACGACACCAGCGTATGAGATGCCACCACATCTGTATATACGCCCCATATAATGTCGGTGACACCCACGGTGGCTGTACAAAAACCCATTGCTGCCGTGCCAAAGAGGACGGTGCCACCACCACCTGGATTTTTTCTTTGCCGACCCCGGACTTCCGCTGCCCCAAGAGTACCCCCCTGGACCTGCCGCCAGTGCCAGGATGACGTGACTGTCGACAGGACGCCTGGCTCTCCCGTGGTACCTGCCGTGCCTGCCGTACCTGTTGCCGTTCCAGCCACTCTTTCCCTTTCAGATCGGCCTTGCACTTTCTCTTTTCAGATGTTCCTGCCGTTTCCTGCTGTTCCCGGACCTGTTCCTGTTGTTCCTGCTGCTGGTGTTGCTGTCACAGGCTCAGGTCTTTCCGGACAGGTGCAGTCGGCCCTGTTGCTTTCGGCAACTGCCCCGCCCTGGCCCTCCTGGATGGAAGACCTGACGTCTGTTCTGCGGAGCCTGGCGAAGAAGAAGAGGAAGAGGAAGAAGGTGTCGTCGTCGTCTTCATCGTCTTCTTCGTCGTCTGCTGCCTCTCCTTCCCCTTCGACTTCTAAGGCTAAACAGCCGAAGAAGAAGAAGGCTGCCTCCTCCCCCCCTAAGAAGACTCCTTCGGGATCTTCTAAGGGCCCGGCTCGCTCAGGCGAGCTGGGGAGCTCTGCTGCTGGTCCTCCGTTCCTTCGGGAACGGGGCCCGTCGCTTCTTCTGCAAAGAAGAAGTCGTCGGGGACCAGAGGTGCATCAGCCTCGGCTGGTGCGTCCTCACCTGGTGCTAGTGGTTCTGCCGCTAAACCAGGTTCCGTCTCGGCCGCTTCTCGTTCGCGAGAAGCACCGAGTGGACGCTCTTCCAAAGAGGACCGTCCAGCCAAAGTTTTGACGTCCGAGTTCGCTCGCCGTCAAGACAGCGGCGCGGAGCAGAAGACTGGCGAGAGTCGTGCACACGACTCTCGCCAGGCCAGTGGACGCTCTCGCAGCGATCAACTGGCTGCTCGGGCTGACGTGACGGTCGCTGACCGGCCACGGGTTGAGGCGAGGAAGGAGTCCCCACGGCTGCCGGTACCAGCCACGGCTGGTACCAGCGGTTTGACGCGCCGAGAGGACGCTGGCCGGTCTCGACGCGAAAGGGAGCCTAGCAGGTCACCCGTCCGCCGCTCCCGATGGGACCGGGCGGAGACGGTGACCAGCGGCAGCTCGCCTGACGCTAGAGATCGGTCTCGACGTTCTCAGCCGAGCCAATCGCCCCAGGCGAGCGGCGACGCTAGGCCTACTGCTCGACCGTCACCGCGGGTTGACGATCAGCAGCAGCCCCTCCACGCACGCTGGTCCTGCCAGCGAGCGAGAGGGGGGAGCGTCAGGTCTGCCTCTCCCATACCTTCAACCTCCTCGGGCTATACCGGGAGGAGCGAGTACCGAGGAGCGATCACGAGAGGTGCGCCGCGTCGTGACCCAGCTATGACGCCGTACGGCTCAGGCACGGTCCTTAGGACCGACCAGGACGTACGCGCAAGTAGTTGGAGGCGACCGTCAGGGGTCCCCCCCCCCCCCCCCCTGTCGCTGTTCCTCCTTCTGAAGGAGGGGGTATCGAGGGATATGTTCTCTTGCTGGAGGACTGGACGGTCCTACTCCACAAGACGCTGTGACGCCCGAGATACAGAGGAACTTCGCGGAAGTCATTAAGCTGATGCGTCTGCATAATGACCTCGCGGAAAGGATCGCCGCTACCACCAGCAGAGCCCACGTCCCGGCTCGAGTCATTTTGGGGTCCCAAGAGGAGCCCAAAATGATGATGGGGTTGCCCACGTCATGAGCTTGCGGACTCAGTCCTGGATCAGGTGGAGAATCTCGTCTCAGGACGGGAGGACTCGCTAAAATCCGGACGGTCCCTCTAAGCTGCTTCCTCCTCCTCTACAGCGGCAGAGGCGATTCTACGTGCCATCGGAAGACCCGATACTGCCGAAACAGGTTAACCCGGAGTTTAGCGAGGCTGACCTCCATGGTGTGCTCCCTGCAGCAAGCTCCTGTCGGAGAACCTATGGTTCTCGCAGCAGGAGGCACTTGCCCTGGAATCTACCGCTATGGCAGCATTCCAGGCAGTTTCCTGGTTGGATTTGTGGTCCCTCACAATATCCAAAGTAGCGGCCAGGCTCTGGGAGTTCTGGCTCTCGAAGACGACGCTTCTTTCAGGAGACTGTGCCAGTCTGGAGGAAGAGCAATCTCTTACCTCGCCCATCAGACTGCTAACCTGTGGGCCAACTTGGTTCTTAGGCGTAGGGACGCAGTCCTTACCCGAGTGACCAAGGGGGCCGGGCGTGAAGCGGCACTCGGGCTACGAAATGGACCTCTTAGGAGTTCCCCAGCCTCTCTTTCCTGGAGAGATGGTGGACGCTGCGGTGGAACGGCGACGCACTGACGAGAGTGACCGCTTAGTCCACCAGGCAGTCTCGAAGGTTTCTGGGCAACCTCGAGTAACTGCGGCCAAACCAAAGAGCTTGGCTAGCGCTTCCACGGCGGCGAAGACGGTTGCACCGTCCAAACCCCGTGTGAAGACTCCAGTTGTTTCAACTTCTGCTAGAGGAGGCCGCAACCAGCCCTCCTCCCAGCCCTCCTTTCCCCGAGGAGGTGCTGGAAAGAAGTCGAAACGAGGAGGGAAACGCTAGGGACGGCGTTCCCCCTCACCTGCTGCCGGAAGTGGGGGGGTGCCTGGCGAGCCATTGGGCGACTTGGCAGCGCTACGGCGCCGAGAACTGGATAGTAGACGTCCTTCGGGAGGGATATCTACTACCCTTCGAGTCTCGGCCCCCCCCTCATCTCCAAACCGGTCCATCTACAGACTTATGTCAAGGGATCAACAAAGGACAACGCTCTTCGACAGGAGATCAAGACCATGCTGGCGAAACGAGCTGTAGAAATCGTGGAGGACCAGTCACCGGGCTTTTACCAGCCGCCTCTTCCTAGTGGAGAAAGGCATCGGGGGCTGGGCGTCCGTGATAGACCTCTCTCCCTGAACCGCTTCGTTCGCAACGACGCGGTTCACGATGGAGTCGGCACGCTCGGTGCTCGACTCGATCAGGAGGGAAGCGATTTCATGCTTTCAGTGGACTTGAAGGACGCGTATTTTCAAATACCCATCCATCAGTCCTCCAGAAAGTACCTCGCTTCATCTTCGACGGGACGGTGTACCAATTCCAGGGCACTTTGTTTCGGTCTCTCAACCGCCCCACAGGTGTTCACGCGAGTGTTCACTCTGGGTGTCGGCTTGGGGCCCATTCCGCACGGGATACGTCTTCTGAGGTATCTCGACGATTGGCTAGTCCTGGCGAGCTCCCGCTCGCAGTTGCTACAGGACAGAGATCGACTCCTCAAGTTTTGTCGCGATCTGGGGATCGTGATAAACTACGAGAAGTCCGATCTCGAACCCAAGCAGAAGATGAAGTACCTGGGTATGCTGATAGACACGGTAGCAGGGCAGGTCTTTCCCGCAGACTTGCGTATCAGCAAATTCAGGGAGGCAGCCGGCCGGTTCCTGTCGCGGCAGGAACAGGCAGCACAGCAATGGCAAGTCGTGATCGGCCATCTGTCGTCACTCGAGAAGTTAGTCCCTCACGGGCGTCTTCACCTGCGGTCTCTCCAGTGGAGGCTAAGGGAGAGTTGGTCTCAGGCCAAGGATCCTCCTTACTTTCCCGTGGCTATCACGGACAAGGTGAGGCAGGACCTAGCCTGGTGGCTCGACGACAAGAACCTCTTAAGAGGAGTGCCCATACGCACTCCCCCCCCGGAGATGCTTCTGTTCTCAGACGCATCGACCGAGGGATGGGGCGCACACCTGGAGGAGTTGCTGACTGCAGGTGTGTGGACCATCACGAAAAGCACCTTCACATCAATGTCCTGGAACTCAAGGCGGCGTTCAACGCTCTCCAAGAGTTTCAGGACCGCTTCGGTGGGACACTCAGTGGTGTTGATGTGCGACAACACCACAGTAGTGGCATATGTCAACAAGCAGGGGGGGGCTAGTGTCTCTTCCGCTCCATCAGTTGACGGTGCAGGTGCACGAGTGGGCCACGGCTCACTCGATAGAGCTGTCAGCACGCTACATTCCAGGCACGAGGAATGTAGTAGCAGACAAGCTCAGCCGTCGGGATCAGGTGATAGGGAACCGAATGGTCTCTACACCAAGACGTGGCGGAAAGGCTCTTCAACCTGTAGGGGACGACCGGTCGTAGACCTGTTCGCCACCCGGCACAACAGAAAACTTCATGGTTTTCTTTTCAGCTGTGCCGGACCCATGGGCAGCTGCAGAGGACGCTCTCCAACACCCCTGGGACAACCTCTTCGCGTACGCCTTTCCTCCCTTCTGTCTGATTCGGAAAGTGATCAGTCGAGCGCTGGTCACTCCCAATCTCAGAATGATCCTGGTGGCTCCCAAACGGCCACAAGCCGTTTGGTATCCGGACCTGCTGGCTCTTCTTGCGGATGCACCGAGGAGAGCTACCCACTTGGCACAACCTTCTAGCCAGCCACACGTAGAACGGTACCACCAGGCAGTCCAGTCCCTTCAACTTCACGGCTGGCTGTTATCCACCATCTCTTGCGAACGAGAGGCTTTTCTCGTAGCGCAGCAACAGAGATGGCTGGACACGTCAGACAGTCCTCTGCAGCTGTGTACCAGGGGAAGTGGGCCGTCTTCTGTGGTTGGTGTCGTAGACAGGGTCTGTCTCCTCTCAGAGCCACTCTTCAGCAGGTAGCGGATTTCCTCGTGTTTCTTCGCCGAGAGAAGCTCCTCTCAGTACCCACAGTTAAGGGTATTAGAGCCGCCCTGGCTCTCGTCCTAAAACTGAGGGGACTGGACATCTCGAATTCGTTCGAGATATCCTTGCTAATGAGGAGCTTCGAAAGGTCCTTCGCCCACCCAGGGAACTCAGGCCCCCTGCGTGGGATGTGACTCTCGTACTTAGGAGTTTGACTCGAAGACCCTTCGAGCCACTCCGAGAGTCGTCAGACAGGGATCTGACTCTCAAGACCCTCTTCTTGCTGGCCCTGGCATCGGCGAAGAGAGTAGGGGAACTACATGGCCTTTTCTTATCGATGTGTTAAACATACCAGAGGCTGGGGATCTGTGACGCTCGATTTCGTCCCGAACTTCGTAAAGCTAAGGGACTCCAGAATCCGTCGATCCCTGACGACAGGTTCGAGTCTTTCACGATCCCCTCCCTCCTGGACTTCACCGATAACGATGCGGATGAGATGCTGCTTTGTCCTGTGAGGGCGCTACGGCGCTATCTGAAGAGAACTCGACATCTCAGGCCTGAGTGTCGACGCCTCTTCGTTAGCACTGGGGTCACCAAGAAAGAAGTTTCCAAGAACACGCTTTCTTTCTGGCTGCGTGAGGTGATCAGGAGAGCGTACGAAGCTGATGGTAGCGACGACATCCGTACGCTCCGACCGAGAGCCCACGAAGTCAGAGGTATCGGACCCTCCTTAGCGTTCCGTAAGAACTTCTCCGTGGCGCAGGTCCTGAAGGCAGGTGTCTGGGCCAACCAGACCACCTTCACGTCCTTCTACCTTCGGGATATTGCCCACAAGTCCTTGGATACCTTTTCCTTGGGACCTGTGGTGGCTGCTCAACACGTTGTGTAAGCTTACCCAGCACCCGAGCAGGCAGAACAGCATCGATTCCTGGTATGACTGGGAGAATGAATGCGTGAATGAGAGAGTGACTGGCTTCTCTTCACCATCTTTTTCTACCTCTACCTGTGGGCAGAGGGATACGGTCGTTACCTTGCTGGAAGGGAGTCAGATGCAGGTAAAGCTTTCAACAGAGCTCCATCCTACCTCTTTAACTAGAGATAGGAGTAAATATCCACCACTTTCTCCAACAAGGGGGAGAAAGTGGATGCCAACATGAGACAAACCCATTACTTTACATTTGCTCATGTAAGGAAAAAGTTCTTACAATGCTGGTACGAAGAGATACGCTTGCCTCTCTCTTAGTACTAGGCCCAGAGGTCTGACCATTGATCCTGCGGTGCACACCCCGATCAATCGGACAGAGGCTTGGATCCCTCCCTCGCTCTTACGACCAGGGAGGCATTCCAGGGATGGACGAACACCAGTCTGTTCATCAAAAAGACTCAGATTCCTCCCACCAAGAAGTGAGTCTTCCTATTGTTAAAGGACCGAGGGTTTGTATTACGTATCGGAACAAATGACAATTTGTCGAAAATTGCATTTTTCCTAACTATACAACCTGAGGTCCTAATTTAACATGTAGTCCCTCCTCATGCCACCCCTCACTCTGCGTATTTTGCATGGGCCAAAAGCAAAAGTGATTGTTTACCTCCCAGTCGCGCGGCGCGCGACGATCGGACAAGCAGTTAACTACCGTTCTCCCCTTGTTCGAAGCTTACGACCGTTCCAGCTGCCGCTAGCTACTTTCCTATTGTTAAAGGACCTCAGGTTTGTATAGTTAGGAAAAATGCAATTTTCGACAAATTGTCATTTCATCCCAAAATTATCGTCAGCTTAATCCATAGGGGGTCACTTTTTAAATAAGCTTCTCCAGCTCTGAATAGCGCATTTCATGATTGGTACACCCTTAGGGAGGTATTGCCACCATTCTCTTTTTTCTGTCTTTGTTTCCTTCCTCTCCTAACAATTGATTCTTAGTGTAACTGGGGGGTTTTTCTCCTGTTACACCTTTCAAGCCTTTTTATTGTCAGTTTCCATTTCATTACTGAATGACCTCATAGGTCCCAGCATTTGGCCATTGCCCTTAATTCTGTGTGTTGTTGTATTCTAGAGACAGGTATGATTCCTGATTGTGACCCTTCCAAGTACAAATTGAAGGGTTGCATTGATGGAATGGATCTACAGGCGTTGGTGTCATTGCGGGTGGGATTGTAGTGCAGTAAAATGTTGTATTGGTTATCCCATCTTGAACTGTTCTAGTTTTTCAAAATTCAGAGCAGTTAGGTAACTGCTGCTGAAAATAATGTAAACCATTATTAACGATGTTACGATTTTATTTAGTTAATAATACAGTAGACCCTTGACTCACGAACACAATCCGTTCCTAGACCTTGGTCGTGTTCCAAATTGTTCGTGACTCGGAGCTAATTTCCCCATAAGGTTTAATGGGAATAATATTAATTGGTTCTCGACCCCTACGAACCAATATATATTATGTATATTTTGCCTTATTTTACACAGATAATGTAAAAGTCAGTGTAAAAAACCTTAATATATCTAATAATATAATTTAAAATGGTAAACTAACACTATAAAAACGTTTGTAAAGTGAACACTTACTATGACTGGCGAGACTTCTGGCTTGACGGACAAGAGAAGAGGAGGGTGGTGGGTGGGGAGGAGAAGGTTATTGTGCGGAAGGAGACCCTCCCCCATCCAGGTCGGGAGATCTCGTTCCGGAGATTCAACTCTTCTAGGTTTTTTTGGTGAACGTTTAATCACAAACTTATCCAATGTCTGTTGCCTTTTCCTTCCTTGCATAACTTTTCTGAAATGGCTCATTAAATTTTCATTGAGCATATTCACGATCCTGTTCGTAACAATTTTGTCCGGATGATACAATTCAAGGAAGCACTGGACATCATTCCACTTTTCCAATGCGGCTTTTATCACATCACATTTCTTTCTTTATTTCAATGGTTATCTTCCTCTGCACCCTCTTCTCACCATCACTCTTCACTTTCTTACTTTCACCACCACTCTTCACTTTCTTAGGGCCCATTATGAAGAAAATCACAAGTTTTAGCGCAAAAAATGCTAAGCGAATTGACGAACGTCTTGTACACAATGAGATGAGACAAAGAGCGATGCGTGGGTGACGCCGTGCGTGTGCGGCTGGAGGATGGCTGTTCCCATGGCAACTCAAACGCTCTCACGTGTGCTGGGCGATTTCGCGCATTTTTCAAATGTTTGTGTCTAAAAATTAGTTTGTGAAACAAAGTGAATTGTTTATTTTCCAGAAATTTCCAGCATTTTTCAAATGTTCATGTCTCAAAATTAGTTCATGACCCAAACAGAATTTTTATTTTCCGCATTTTTTTTTGTTCGTATCTCAAAGTTAGTTCGTAGGTCAAGGGTGAAATTTTACCTATAATTTTGGTCGGGGATCGAGTTGTACGTGGGTCAATGCGTTCGTGAGTCAAGGGTCTACTGTATATATATATATATTTTTTTTATTCTGTCATAGTTCAGTTTTGGCCTTTTAAGTGATTTGAAGTATAGTAATTTAAGTAGTTTCGATACGAATACAAACCATCGGTCCTTTACAGTAGGAATGTAACTTGCGGCAGCTGGAACTGGTCGTAAGCTTTGAACAAGGGAGTTCGGTAGTTAATTGCTTGTTCGACAGTCCGCGCACCGCGCGACTGGGAGGTGAAGATCCACTTTGCTTTCGGCCGTGCTGGTTGACAGACGTGTTTTCCACCTCTCTCTGCCCGCCTTTCATCGTATGCTTTGTGTCTTCTCAAACTTGGTTTGCTTTGTGTGTGTGTTAAGATACTGTAAGTATGTGTGCTTTTGTATTTTGTTATTATTTGTGAAATGGATTCCCGTGAGCTGGAGACGTCCCCACGCCCCTCCATCAGCCGCAGAGTTTGCCCTGGTGTGGAGGGCCGTAAGTGTGGGGCCTTCCGCTCCTTCCCAGAAGTGGATCCTCATGAATTGTGTGCTCGGTGCTGAGGGCGCGAATGCTCTTGGGCCGAGCCCTGTGATTTATGGATATCTTGGTCAGAGGAGCAGTGGGTGCTATATGAGGGTAGGATGAAGTGACGTAAGCCTGCCAGGGAGTCCTCGGAAGGTTCTCCGGCGACTTCCTTGGTCACAGACACGTCGTCGTCCTTCCTGCCGCCATCTCGGCTTCCGCGTATGGCTCCTTCCCCTTCGGGGGGGGGTTTCTCGTTCCTTCTCTTCGCCCGATCCGTCGAGCGTAGAGGAGGGGGCGAGGTACCCCGACATTCAACTGTACTCGGGGTCTTCCGTTCGTTCAGGGTGGGCCTTGTCCCCTCCGTGCGAGGGGGAACCCCTCCTACTAACCCGACCTTTGCCGCCTCAGGTGCTCCTGTGCGGGCGACGACCTCGGCCAGGTATGGTTCTCGCTGGGCCTCCAGGGGACGCTGAGCGTTTGGGGGCTGTTGCATCACCCGGCGGGTGCTGCTCCGGTCACTCATGGACCGGTGACCACCACCACCACCACCGTCTCGACCCCGGGGTATGCCTCCCCTCCTCACCTGGTGTACACCCAGCATGTCACTACGGTAACACCCTCAGCTGCGGTGCAGGCCCCGATTGCTGGTTTCCTGAGGAAGGTCGTGCCACCGCCACCTGGGTTCGCCGCTCTCGCCTCAGCCCCTGACTTTCGGTGCCCCAAGAGTTTGCCCCTGGACCTTCCACCTGACCCCAGAATGTCGCTGATCGCTGTTCCACCTCCTGCTGTACCTGACGTTCCTGCCGTGCCTGGACCAGCCCCTGCCGACATCGTTCCTGACTGTGGTGTTGCTGCCCCAGTCGCGGGTCCTTCCGGACAGGTGCAGCTGGGGCGTGTTGTTTCGGCAATAGCCCCGGCTCCGTCCTGGATGGAGGACCTGACGTCTGTCCTGAGGAAGCTGACGAAGAAGAGGAGGAAGGTGTCGTCGTCATCTTCATCGTCTCCTTCGTCGTCGCCTGGTGCCGCCTCTTCCCCTTCGACTTCCAAGGCTTCTAAGCTGAGGAAGAAGAAGGCTTCCTCCTCCCCCCCTAAGAAGTCTCCTTTGGGAACTTCTAAGGGCCTGTCTCACTCCGGTGGGACGGGGGGGTTCTTCCGCGGGGCCCATCTCTCCTTCCGCAAGGAAGAAGACGGGGACCAGAGAGGTACCGGCTAACACCGGTACTTCTTCTCCTGGTGCTAGGGGTTCTGCCGCTACACCAGGTTCCGGCTCGGCCTCTCGTTCGTGAGAGGTACCGAGTGTACGGTCACCTGCGGGTGACCGTACAATCAAGGCTCAGGCTTCCGAGTTCGCTCGGCGCCAGGACCGAGGCACGGAGCGGAAGACTGGCGAGGGTTGCTCGGGTGACTCCCGCCAGGCCAGCGATTGCTCTCACAGCGATCCGCAGGTGGCCAGGGTTGACGCAAAGGTCCCAGACCGGCCGCGGGCTGAGGCTAGGAAGAGGTCCCCTCGATCGCAGGAACCAGCCTCGGCTGGTTCCAGGGGTTCGACGCACCGTGAGGACAGGCACCGCTCCCACCGCGACAGTGGTCTCTGCAGGTCCCCTGACCGCCGCTCCCATCGGGACCAGGCGGGTAGGGGGACCAGCAGCAGCTCCTCTGACGCACGGGACCGAAGCCACTGTTCTTGGTCCAGCCGCTCTCCCCAGGAGAGCCGTGCGACCAGGACTGCCACTCGATCACCACCAAGCTCTTGGGGGCCTGCATCCCCCCAAGCACACCGGTTCTACCGGTGAGGGAGGGGGGAGTGTCAGGTCTTCCTCTCCGATCCCTTCAACTTCCTCGGGTTACGCCGGGAAGAGCGAGGCGATCCGGAGTGATCGTGAGGAGCGTGGTCCCACCATGACGCCCTATGAGCCAGGCCCGGTCTTAGGACCGACCAAGTCGTATGTGCAAGTGGTAGGAGGAGACCGAGAGGGGTCTGTCGCTGTTCCTCCTTCCTAAGGAGGAGGGTCTCGAGAGGCGTTCTTGTTGGAGGGATTTGATGGTCCTACTCCACAAGACGCAGTCACTCCCGAGATCCAGAGGTCGTTTGCAGAGGTTATTGCGCTGATTCGTCAGCACAATGACCTCGGGGAAGGATCGCTGCTCCCCCCTGAACCCACATCCCGGCTCGAGTCGTTCTGGGGTCCTAAGAAGGAACCCAAGACGAGGGTGGGTCTGCCGCAATCAGCTATGGCTGACTCGGTGCTGGGCCAGGTGGACTCGCTTGTCTCCAGACAGGAGGGTTCGCTAAGGTCCGGCAGGTCTTCCAAGCTACTTCCCCTGCCTCTACTGCGATAGAGGAGATTTTATGTGCCTTCGGAGGATCCTATGCCGCCCAAACAGGTTAACCCGGAGCTAGCTAGGCTAACTCCAGGGGTGTCTGCAGCAGCTCCTGTAGGAGAACTTATGGTTCTTGCAGCAAGAGGCACTTGCACTGGAATCCACCGCCATGGCGGCATTCCAGGCAGTCTCTTGGTTATACCTGTGGTCCCTCACGGTGTCTAAGGTCGCGGCCACCTCGGGAAATATCACTCCCGAAGGTGACCCGGCTTTCGGGAGAGTATGTCAGTCTGGAGGTAGAGCCATCTCCTACCTCCGGCGTAGGGACGCAGTCCTCACCTGAGTGACCAGGGTGGCTGGGCATTATTTTTCCTCCTCTTTCTTCCCAGGAGAGATGGTGGACGCTGCGGTGGAACAACGGCGCACTGATGACAGTGACCGTCCAGTCCACCAGGCAGTCTCAAAGGCGTCTGGGCAGCCTCGAACGACAGCGGCCAAGCCCAAGAGCTTGGTTAGCGATTCCTCTGTGGCCAAGACGATTGCATCGTCGAAGTCCAAAGGAAAGACTCTGCCTTCGACTTCTTCCAAAGGCGGTCGTCCTTAGCCCTCCTCCCAGCCCTCCTTCTCACGAGGGGGAGCGGGGAAGAAGTCGAAGAGAGGCGGGAAACGCTAGGGACGGCGTTCCCCCTCACCTGCTGCCGAAAGTGGGGGGATGCTTGGCGAGCCATTGGGCAACATGGCAGCGCTACAGAGCTTAGACTTGGATAGTAGACGTCCTTCGGGAGGGGTATCTACTACCCTTCGAGTCTCGGCCACCCCTCACCTCCAACCCGGTCCTCCTTCAGACCTACGTACTTGGAACATCAAAGGACGTAGCCCTTCGGCAGGAAGTCCAAGCCTTGCTGAGCAAGGGAGCTGTGGAGTTCGTAAGGGATTGTTCACCGGGCTTCTACAGCCGTCTTTTCCTGGTGGAGAAGTCTTCGGGTGGCTGGCGCCCGGTGATAGGTCTCTCTCCCCTGAACCGATTTGTTTGCCAGTCTCGGTTCACGATGGAGACGGCACGTTCCTTGCTGGACTCCATCAGGGAGAACGACTTCATGCTTTCGGTGGACTTGAAGGACGCGTATTTCCAGATACCCGTCCATCAATCCTCTAGGAAGTAGTACCTCCGCTTCATCCTCGACGGGACGGTGTACCAATTCAGGGCACTTTGCTTCGGTCTCTCAACCGCCCCACAGGTGTTCACGCGAATGTTCACTCTGGTGTCTGCTTGGGCCCACTCGGTAGGGATACGTCTTCTGACGTATCTCGACGAATGGTTGGTCCTGGCTCCCGCTCGCAGTTGCTACAGGACAGGGATTGACTTCTCGAGTTCTGCCACAATCTCGGGATCGTGGTGAACTTCGAGAAGTCCGATCTCGAGCCCAAGCAGTACCTGGGTATGCTGATCGACACGGTAGCAGGGCGAGTCTTCCCCGCAGACTCGTGGATCAGCAGATTCAGGGAGGCAGCCTACCAGTTCCTGTCTCGGCAAGAACAGTCAGCTCAGCAGTGGCAAGTCGTGATCGGCCACCTGTCGTCACTCGAGAAGTTAGTCCCTCACGGGCGTCTTCACCTGCGGTCTCTCCAGTGGAGACTAAAGGAGAGTTGGTCACAGGCAACAGACCCACCTTACTTCCCTGTGTCCTTCACGGAGGAGGTGAGGCAGGACCTAGCCTGGTGGCTGGACGACAGGAACCTCTTAAGAGGAGTGCCTCTCCGCACTCCACCCCGGAGATGTTGCTGTTTTCGGACGCATCAACCGAGGGATGGGGCGCACACCTGGAGGAGTTGCTGACTTCAGGAGTGTGGGACGAGAACGGCAAGCACCTTCACATCAATGTACTGGAACTCAAGGCAGCGTTCCTCGCTCTCCAAGAGTTCCAGGACCGCTTGGTGGGACACTCGGTAGAGCTGTCAGCCTGCTACATTCCAGGCAAGAGGAATGTAGTAGCAGACAAGCTCAGCTGTCGGGATCAGGTGATAGGGACCGAATGGTCTCTTCACCCAGACGTGGTGGAAAGGCTCTTCAACCTGTGGGGGCGTCCAGTAGTGGAGCTGTTCGCCACCCGGCACAACAGAAAACTTCAGGATTGCAATACACCCCCTGAACACCTGAACTAGCCCTGGTCACTTACCAGCCCGAACCATCATTTATTAAAAATTTACCAAATCTTTGGTTAAAATAAACGATCAGTGTTGCCAATCTCCTGGCAAACACCCTCGTTACCTAGTTACCAGCCCACCGCTAGTAGCCCTGCCTCACGGGCCGGTCACACCTGCCCTCTCACGTCAATCACTTATCGTTCGCGGTGGAGTACAGATGTATCCACAGCGAACCCCTTTTTGGTCTTGCCCGGCCTTCATTTGCACCTTTGATTTGATTGATTTTGGTGACGAATTACGCATCCCTTTGGATTACGGTTGGATTGCTCTTAATACCTTGTCATTAGACATTGATTCTGCAAAGGAAGAAACAACACAGGCTACGACAACGACTACTGCATCCTCGGCCACGACATCACAGAAAACGACGAGCGGAAGTTCAACAACGTATCGTCTTTGCCAACAATGCAAGAAAAGGATGAGTACCCTATGACACGATAGTCATTCCTTATGCGTAAATTGTAGGCCTGTTCAATATAATGTAAAGACCAGATGTTTGGAATGTCAGGAGTGGTCTTTGGACCAGATGTTAGGGTATCTCAAACATAGGAAAGGTCTCTTAATAAGAAGTAAGTGTAGGCAGGAAGAGACTAACGTAGATCAAGATAAAGACTTAGAGACAGTGCTCTTTAAGAGACTTGAGAGTAGGTTGACATCGAGTATGACATCTCTGTTACCGATTTTATGTCAAGATTATGTGAGGATAGATCGAGCAATAGGGATAACTGAAATTACTAATCGTTCTTTTCCAGCTCCCCTGCCTGTTCCAGAATCAGCCCTAACCGGTGCTGGGGGTTATGGGGATCCGCAAGCCCACAGGGCAGGATCCGCCGTCCCCCCTGGCGCGGAGCAGGCAGTGTTGGCAGCAGATTCCCCTTCCCTCGATGTGTAAGTTCTCAGGATGATAAAAACTTAGGTCAGATATAGACGAGTAGGGATAATAGGCTACTTAGTGTTTGGTTTAGGAAGAGAAGTGCAGGCTTCTTCGGGTCGGTTTTGGTATTAAAAGTAGTAGTTTTTAGAGGCACAGTGTCCTTAGAGCATCTTTAGACTTTTTCCTGCTTCGAGTTCCTTGCATCAGAAGCTTTTAGGCCAGGGTTGGTCTTTCAGATATGCTCCTTCGTCTTTAAGGTTACTTTCCTCTACGTATACGATACGATAATTGTTAATATCAACTAATTCTCCGTTCAATGCATATTGACTTAAGATATTCAGTATGAAGAGAAATCGAATAAAATTAACTACGGTTAGCCTAGTGTTCACGATGATATATCGTATGCATATTCAGTAGCCTAGCCTAACCTAAAGTATTCGCTGTACAACATATCGGTAGTTATTTTTATATTGGCTAACGCTGTAGGCTCAAGGCATTCTTGACTTCGGATAATTCAGTACAGGTGTAATTGAAAACGAACGAGAATCCGATCTGAGGATAATTAATATGAATGTAATCGAACAGAATGAAGATCGGATTCTGTCCGACTAAAGCATTATAATTGTATTATGTGTATCATCATATTAGCGTAGTATAAACACTAAACTCGGCAGTCATTCACGCTGGAATCAGCGGATGACGAATACGGGTTTGCGTCGCCGTATCCATCTCATTCTCTCCTGATTGCCTAAAATGACTAACGTAACAACACACTCACTTATGCCAAGTTTGTACAAACGTCTTAAAGGAGACGTGTGTTCAACTATGTTGACATTTAACATAGTCAATGAGGTATCTATCTTGGGGCATATAATCAGATGTCAGATATAAGGAATTTGTATGTATGACGTCTTCATACGTTTAATAGACTATTGCCGTCAGTATTTACATTGCGATTATGTCAATTACAGTTACAAATTATTACCAGTCGTATTATCAAATTACAATAACTGAAATTAATATTAGGCCTAATAAAGTTAATTTAATTACCTTTAAATATTATTTTATTACTTTTCAATTAAATTACAATTACACTAGCTTGTCGTCAAACAGCACTATTGTAAGGAGGTGTGGTTTAGACAGACAAGGATGCCGGCTAGTCTTTTTTTTTTTTTCTCTCTCCTTGGCTCCAGATTCAACCATATCACTTGGTCTTGGCTAATGTTTTTGTCCTTAGTTAGCATATTAATGAATATCTGGATACTTAACTTATGAATACAGTAATTACCGTCGCACGCGGGTGAATACAATAACGGATGTTGCTATCGGATTCGATTACTGTCACACGCTGATCAATACAATAAAGTGATGTTATAGGAGTCGATCGCATTAGCAACAAGTTTTCGTTCTGTTGTTAATAGCTGTACGGAGTTATACGAGTATTATCGTTAAGATCGTAATCTCTCTCTCTCTCTCTCTCTCTCTCTCTCTCTCTCATCTCTCTCTCTCTCTCTCTCTCTCTCTCTTTTCCCTGATTTTATATTCTCTCTTATCCTAGACGATTGTGTTTCTCTCTCTCTCTCTCTCTCTCTCTCTCTCTCTCTCTCTCTCTCTCTCTCTCTCTCTCTCTCTCTCTCTCTCTTACTTTTCTGATTTCATATTCTCTCCATATTCTCTCATCCTATTTTCCACGCTCTCCTAACACTGGACTCATTGTGCAACAGAGGTTTTTCTTCCTTTCACACCTTTTCAAACTTTGTCAATTTCCCTTCAGCGCTGACTGACCTCATAGGTCCCAATACTCGGCCTTTGGCCTAAATTCTATTTTTAAACCCAACAATCTTGCTGTCTGAGTTAGTATTAGAGTAGGGAGCGACTATTAGGAATATGTATAAGGTATTCATGATATGATATATCACAAGAGGATTTTAAGTATTAGGACAGATAGGAAAGAACATGTCTAGGTCTATCTGAGGGTATTCTTTCAAGTGCCAACCAGGCAGAGTACAGACAGGCAGGTACAACACTACAAGAGAGGACATCACTACTATCGACGACACCGTCGCAGACGCACCGATGGACATGGTTGGTTTCTCCTCCGTACATGAGGAGGCCTAAGGCCACAGGTGGGAGGTCTTCAGTTTTCCCTCCATACAGAGAGGCCCGAGAGCCACATGGGAGGTCTTCAGATTCCCATCCTCCATACATGAGAGGCCGAGAGCCACATGGGAGGTCTTCAGATTCCCTCCATACATGAGAGGCCGAGAGCCACGTGGGAGGTCTTCAGATTCCCTCCATACATGAGAGGCTGAGAGCCACATGGGAGGTCTTCAGTTTTTCCTCTACACAGGTGAGGCTCATAGCCAGCTGAGAGGAGGTTTATATCCCTCCCGCACTCAATGAGTTTTGACCTTAGGGTAGAGGTGCAGGAGTTTTTCCCTCCACATATGGGAGGCCTAGAAGGCCACACGTGGGAGATTAGCTTGGACGAGAGACAAATGAACTTGAGACTGACTCGCGTACTCAATTATATTGACTGACAACTAGTACAGTGGAGGGCCGGGCAGATTTGATTCCCCACCTCCAAATTAATGTTGGTAATCGGGCTAGTTCAGGTGTTCAGGGGGTGTATTGCAATATGAAGTTTTTATTGTAATACCTACCTGAACACCTGAATGATTCCCACCCTCCTCCCCTCTCATACAGAGTTATTGAGTTATGATTGACGTGAGAGGGCAGGTGTGACCGGCCCGTGAGGCAGGGCTACTAGCGGTGGGCTGGTAACTAGGTAACGAGGGTGTTTGCCAGGAGATTGGCAACACTGATCGTTTATTTTAACCAAAGATTTGGTAAATTTTTAATAAATGATGGTTCGGGCTGGTAAGTGACCAGGGCTAGTTCAGGTGTTCAGGTAGGTATTACAATATTAGTTTTACAATAAAAACTTCATTTTTCTTCTCGGCAGTGCCAGACCCATGAGCAGCTGTAGAGGATGCTCTTCAACACCTGTGGGACAACCGCTTCGTGTACGCCTTTCCCCCGTTCTGCCTGATTCGCAAGGTGATCAGCCGAGTGCTGGTCACCCCGAATCTCCAGATGATCCTGGTGGCTCCTAAATGGCCTGAGGCCATTTGGTACCCGGACCTGCTGGCTCTGCTTGCAGAAGCACCGAGAGAGATTCCCCCTTGGCACAACCTTCTCGTCCAGCCACACGTGGAACGGTACCACCAGTCAGTCCAGTCCCTACATCTTCACGGCTGGCTGTTATCCACCATCTCTTGTGAGCGAGAGGCTTTTCTTGCCGACCAGCAACAGAGATGGCTGGGTACGTCAGAAAGTTCTCTGCAGCTGTGTACCAGGGAAAGTGGGCCGTCTTCTGTGGTTGGTGTCGTAGACGGGGTCTATCTCCTCTCAGAGCCACTCTTCAGCAGGTAGCGGATTTCCTAGTGTTTTTTCGCCGAGACAAGCTCCTCTCCGTCCCCACAGTCAAAGGATACAGAGCCGCCCTGGCCCTAGTCCTGAAACTGAGGGGAGTGGATATCTCGAATTCGTTCGAGATCTCCCTGCGAATTCGATCCCTGCTTATGAGGAGCTTTGAGAGGTCTTGCCCACCCAGGGAACTCAGGCCCCCGGGGTGGGACGTGACTCTCGTCCTTAGGAGCCTGACTCGAAGTCCCTTCGAGCCACTCCGAGAGTCGTCAGACAGGGATCTGGCCCTCAAGACCCTCTTCTTGCTGGCCCTGGCATCGGCGAAGAGAGTAGGGGAACTGCATGGTCTTTCCTTCAACGTCAAGCATTCCAGGGGATGGGGATTTGTGACGCTCGATTTTGTCCCGAACTTCGTAGGGAAGACTCAGAATCCTTCGGTCCCTGACAACCGGTTCGAGTCTTTCACAATCCCCTCCCTAATGGACTTCACTGACAACGATGCGGATGAGATGCTGCTCTGTCCTGTGAGAGCGCTACAGCGCTATCTGAAGAGAACTCGGCACCTCAGGCCTGAGTGTCGACGCCTCTTCGTTAGCACTGGGGTGACCAAGAAAGAAGTAACCAAGAACACTTTTTCTTTCTGGCTGCGTGAGGTGATCAGGAGGGCGTACAAAGCTGATGGTAGCGACGACATCCGTACCCTTCTCCTGAGACCCCACGAAGTCAGAGGTATTGTTCCTTCTCTTGCGTTCCGCAAGAACTTCTCCGTGGCGCAGGTCCTGAAGGCAGGGGTCTGGTCCAACCAGACCACCTTCACCTCCTTCTACCTTCGGGATATAGCCCACAGGTCCTTGGACACTTTTTCCTTGGGACCCGTGGTGGCTGCTCAACACTGTGCGTAGCTTACCCAGCACCCCAGTGGATGGAACAGCATCGCATCCTTGTGTGGGCAGAGGGACGCAGTCATCACTTCGCTGGAACAGGAGGCGATGCAGGTAAGCTACTCGACTGAGCCCCATCCTATCCCTTTCATTAGGGATAGGAGCGATTATCCACCACTTCCCCTGACAAGGGGGGCGGGGGGGAGTGAAAGCCAACAAGAGACAAACCCATGACTTCATATTGCCTCTTGCAATAGGAACAAGTTCTTGCTTGCTAGTTTTAAGAGGTACGCTTGCCTCCCTCTTATTACTTCGGTCCAGAGGTCTGACCATTGATCCTGTGGTACATACCCCGATCATTGGGCAGAGGCTAGGATCCCTCCCTCTGCTCTTACGACCAGGGAGGAACCAAGGTTGGATGAACACCAGTCTGTTCTTAAGACTCAGAGTCTATCCACCAAGAAGTGAGTCTTCCTATTGTAAAGGACTGAGGGTTTGTATTCGTATCGGAACAAATAACAATGTCGAAAATTGGATTTTTCCTAACTATACAAACCTGAGGTCCTTCACACATAGTCCCACCTCATGCCACCCCTCACTCTGTTTTTTCCTGGGCCTAAAGCAAAGTGGATCTTCACCTCCCAGTCACGCGGTGCGCGGACTGTCGGACAAGCAGTTAACTACCGAACTCCCTTGTTCGAAGCTTACGACCGGTTCCAGCTGCCGCAAGTTTCATTCCTATTGTAAAGGACCTCAGGTTTGTATAGTTTGGAAAACTACGATTTTCTACAAATTGTTATTTTAAGTAATTTTTAGGATTGCTTTTTTTTTCAAGAATACTATATGTACCGTACATGGTGGCACTTCAGTGAACCCTCTGTATTCACAGGGATGTGTTCCAAACCCTCAGTGAATACTAGCTAAAATTTGCAAATAAAAGCCCTCTGAAAATGCTTATGCCCAAGTATTTTAATAGTTTTATATAAAAAAAAATGCATTTAGTCATGAAACTGATAAGAAAATACAGTAATTAGTGTATATTTCTCAGTAAAAAATACAATGCAAATAGTATGCGACTTTTCCACATATAAGGGTTAGATATGTTCCATAGAGAAATCTGCGAATAATCGAGTCCGTGAATCTTGAGAATTCAAGTACGTACAGGGGGTTCATTGGACTAAACTTTTATTTGAAGTTCCTAGTGGCATTTGCTCTTAAAATGTTTCAGAAACCTTTTTATGCTGCACTTTTTCATATATATACGTATGTATTTCTTCAATATTTTTGGCAAACTAGAAATTTTTGTAAGAGGATTATAACTTTTAAATAGATTTGCCTTGTTAGACATGGTAGTTCATTGTATGGTTAAAAGGTTAGATGAGAATCGAGATTCGTGTTAGTACAGCTCAGCATTGTGAGTGAAAAGGTCATCAGACTTTTTGATGCCTTTTCGTCAGCAATTTAGCCGTTTGTGTTAATTACGTATATCCTGTATTGGTTTCAGGTCAGTCGGCAGAGCAACAAGCGGAGTTGCTTCTGACCTTCAAAAATGGGGGATTCTCATCATCTTCAAGTTCTTCCTCTTCCACGGCTTTTTCGCAGCCCCAGGAACCATCACCGGTATGTATTATTTATTTTTTTTTTTCCCCTAACAAATGTGTAGTAATTTTTTATCTTTTATAATTTAACCGTGCTTTTACAGGAATGTGTACGATCCATCACGTTTTATGTAGGAGTATTTGTCAGCAAGAGCTGAAATCAGTTGGTGGTAGGTGGGTGAGTGGAGAGAATCTCTCACTCTCTCTCTCTCTCTCTCTCTCTCTCAAGCAGAGCAGCCCATGTCATAGTTTGCCACCTCTAACCAATACTTGTTGGTATCTTGGAAGGGAGATAGGTGTAAAAAGTAGGGGTATGCTATCATGCTATTAAGGGATAGAGGAGGGCCATATCCCTGGGTAGTCTTGTGTCTTGTGAGATGGTCACTCAGTGACAGCGGCACTCGAGGGAGTTTCCATCCCTGCACCCATGTACCACCATTTAAATACCTTTGACCATTTCAACTGCCAGTTCTAAATCTCACTGAAGGATGTACCGACATAAAAATACAAATTGCTTAAAAAAGTATAAAATTTTTTTGATGAATTGATGAATTGAAGATGGACAGAAATTTGCTATTCGTTTTATCATTGATGATTTTTTTTACAAATTTCCACAGGATTTCTCTCCCTTGTCTGCTCTTGGACTGCAGCGAGTTGGGGAGGAAAGGGCATCGCCATCCAAGGAACCCAGTATCCAGTTAAACCGGAGAGGCATGGTATGGTTGATCTTGCTGACTAGAAATAATTTTTTGGAATTATGGCAATAAAAAATACAAAGGTTTCAAGCCAGACCTTTTTCAAACTAGGAGAGTGCAAATTTTATTTGATTCTGTATTACTTAAAGGAAATGATCAAGATCTGTGACATCTCATGAGATGGGAGATACCTGAAAATAAAAATATAAGTCATAAAGTATAGTGTCAAAGGTTCAGTGACCAGCATTTATGAAAAATTTTAATGGAATTTCTTATTCAGACAGTATCAAAATATTGCACTTACATAACTAGTGTAAAGGTTAGAGGAAGAATTTTTCATATTTCTTCCATGTTAGATATTGCTTATATGTGTTGATAAAAAAGAAAAACATTACAAACCACTGAAGTAGTCCACATTATTAGATATTTTATGTAGCAACTCAGATACTTGGTCATGTTGGTCACAAACTAACGTTTGGTCCCGAATCGTTTTTGTTCCGTACGTTGGTATTTATGAAGGGCCAGTCACATAACTCACAGGTAACACATTCTCATGCATCATGTAGTATGTACTACTGTTCAAGATTCCTTTATCATCATCAGTTGCTGCAACATTCCTGGGCCTAGCAGTTCCTGAACTATTGTTATTGATAAGCACTAGTTCTTTCTGTAAGCAATGTGCTGTACAGAATTTTCAAGTTTAGGTTTAAGTAAATTGAAGAAGTGATGATTCAATGTTTCTCATTGTTGTAGTACTGGAAAGCATAAATATCATTGTATTTTTGTACAATATTTTCATTTGCAATTTTGAAAATGAAGGTTACATGTGGCAGGACAACTTCAGTTCCCCATGTTAAATGCATGCTGTAGGAACTCAAATATGTTTGGAGTAGTCATTACATACCATAACAGATCGACCATAGCAAGTTGTAAAGCTTCTAAGGTCACATAATGATTTTGCACTGGAAACTAGAGAAAATACATAGTAGGTTACATAACTATTATTTTCTTGTTGAAGTTCCATATGAAACTTGTGTCCGGTGTTTATTGTCCACTTTACTCGTATGAATTTGTTTCTGTGACCTTATAGAAATACTTGTAGGCATGTTCCAAGTAATTTAGTATACTACATTGAAGAATTTATCCGAGCTATTCAAATGATGCAATTCTGATGAGATGAAGAACACTATTATTTTACTTCTAGATAGAAGTTTGCTGTATGGTTGATTGCTTAAACTGCTTTTATTGGAAAGGTTGATTAGAATTCTTGTTAACCCTTTGACATTCTGATAATGACCACGGTCATCGTCGAAAGATATTTCTTTAATGGACATCACAACAACAAAATTTTAATGTGGCACATGTGGATACAGTGAATTCCTGCCTGTTTGCAATTTGGATTTGTGGCTTCACCTGTCCGTGGGTTTTCTGTGGAACATATAGTATCCACGTTATGAGGAAAATTTGCCCATTCATGGAGTTGTTCATAGATGAATATTTACTAATTACTGTTTTTATATTTTTGCGACGATGCATTTTTTGTTATAAAGGTATTAAAGTAGTCAGTTAAAAGTGTTTTTATTGGGTGTGTTTGGTGTTTGAACTATTAAAATTCACATGGGTTTGTGGTACCTATCTCCTGCGAATCCCAAAGGTCCACTGTACTTGTTGTCATAGACTGATATGGTATGTAACAATTTTTTTCAAAAAAGTTACCTAAACTCATTCCACTTCCACTGGCCACTCAAGAAAATTTTACACTTTTTTTTTTTTTTCATGGTTTAAATGTTCAAATCACACTTGGATATCTTTTTTTATTTCTCTCTCTTGTATATTTAAAAATTTTCAAGGAAAGTAATAATTTTTTCATTATAACTAACTTTGATTCATGATATTGCTGACTGCTTTTTATTTTATGGCTTTCTAAACATGTAATGATAAAGACCAGCTCTACCTATACATAAAGTGACATAAAAATCATTAATGTAACACAAAGAGTAATGTTACAGTTACATAGACCCCCTCCTCGCCTTTCCCCCATCCTCAGTGGGTTAATGAATATTTTGAGTTCATATGGTATGGGGTCGTATAAATCTATCTTTGTCACCTTTTCTTAGCTTCTTTAAAAGCAACATCTTTTTGAACATTCATTTTAATTGTACTTGAATTTTGACAGTACTGAGATTGTAGAGTAAGAGGTGAGTTGTGTTACAAGATGCAAGGTGTTGAAAAGTCTTTTTTTTTACCTCACTTGGAGTATTTTAATTTCATTTGTATTTTTGCAGCCCGCGCGAATGAGGAAGAAGAACCGTTTATATTTTGATGATGATCTTGTAAGTTCTCCCACACAAGTCAAGTCACCCAAAAAGAGTTCCAGAGGCACCCCCAAGAAACAGCTTAATCCACAGCCAATTCCAAGCAGTCCATTGAAATTGGTAAAAATTTAGTTTTTGCAATCTTTCTTCTTTAGTCTGTACATGTAATCAGTTAATTTTATTTTCCTAGTAAGTAGTTTATCTTTGCAGTTTGTTTTTGTTGATTGCTTAGTTAATATTGCTTTGGGTTTAATCCTTCAGGCCAGCCCTATTAGATCTGTTAATCAGCTCAGTGGTCTGGTTAAACTATTTTGATAATTATAATAATAATGGGGGTTTAAAAGTATGTACAGGAGTGTCATTGATTTATACTGTTCTTTGCTGTCATATTAAGAAGCTTAAAGATTGGAGAGGAAAGTCAAATGTATACTATATTTTGAATATATTGTTACCTAGATGTTTTGCATATGAAGGAAATAGGGTTTCTCTTTTATTTGTACTCTATAAGAAAAGATTAAATATTCACTACATATGCATTTAGATATAAAAACTTTGTTTTACAGGTTGATGGCCTAATTCCTTCATCTTACACTCCAGAGGTAAGTGTGAAATTTGATATGTGAAAGAATTTACAAAGTATTTTATTCTTTGTATTTTTTGTTCATATATAGTTATGTCATTATTATTATTATTTTTTTTTTTTACTTAATATCCTTCATCTGTCGTTTGACAATGAAACAGATTATCCAAAGCTGATATAACAGCTGGCTATACGCAGTTATTAATTTACTGTAGATGTATTATTCCAAAACAGGTTGGTCCTCTCTTTTATTTAAAGTGTTTGGGGTTGCCTGTGACTTCTCCATGCTTTTTATAGATAATTGAAGGATGAGATTCAAGACTTCAGGTTTTTCTGCAGTTCATCATTGGTTCCCTTTACTGTTGTTGTTGTTGTTGTTGTTGTTGTTGTTGTTGTTGTTTTTTCTACCATGCTTTTTTACTCCTTCCTACTGATCTTTTTCCTGCTTCCCATCTACAGTTGTACCTTCAAACTGCTGCTAATCCCATTTTATGTCCAAACCATCTCAGTCTTTGAAATCTTTCCTATTTCCCAGCTGCTGGATACTTCATCTGTGCAACCCACACTTGTAAATTGATTAGTTTTTATAATGATACAGCCCTTCGTTTTGCATATGGATATACTTTCGCCAAAGCTTGTCCAATCTTTGAAACTTAGTAAAAAGATAGCCGTTGGCAGTAGGCAGGAGAGGTGGTGAGGGTAATACCCACTTGCTTGACTGTTGCAATCACTTTTGCATTGGATGTGCTGCTATGTAGATGTTGCTTCTACTTCTACTGCTAAACTTTTATCACAGCTGTTGCTGTTAGAGAGTTTAATGTTTTCTGACTTACTGGTTATGATGAGTTTTTCTCGTGATTATGTGTTTGAATTTGTGATGAATTGTTATGTATGATTTGTTCCCTGTAAGAAGTTGGATGGTGTAAAATTTACAAGGTATGATATTATGTGCACTTTGTCACTTGTGAACATTGATATTCATTCTGTTTGTTCTTTTTGCAGCAGTCAAGAGTGCATACAATCTTTGAACTGGACAGAGCATCTGCTCTTGGTCATCTGCACTGTAGGAGAATGAATTGAAAAGGTGGAGGTTTAAGAAGGCACCATCACTTTCCTCTGAGAGCAACAGCTCCATTTTTGCCAACTAACCCCTCATGACATTCCCTTGTTGTGACCCCTGGTTTTGTCATTGGGATGTGCCTGCTTGGTCAGAGGAGGATAGGATATCTTTTGGGCTGGACAGTGACTGAGCTGGATGCCCCTAGGACTTGATGTTGGACAGTGCAATGGCTGTTCCTGGTTCTGCATTGCTGACGACTTGTCACAGTGAGTTAAAATTGTTGACGGTGCTGTTGTTTTTTTTCAATGTATTTGGGATCTCTCCCTAGTTACCTTCCTGGAAGACATTGGTGCAACCAACAGCTCTACATGTGTCTGTGTGTCGGATGCTTTTATTTTGGGAATAACCTCACGGGTAGAGACCCTGTTGTTGGTTCCCTGGCAGTTCCTATTGCAACTGTTGTCTGTCCCTGCAGAAAAACCTGCCATGACTCCATCTATTGTGGGGCTTGGGAGAGGTTGGAGAGGCCTGTGATTGTTACAAGTATAAGAAGCATAGGTGTGATTTTCATTGCTCCTGATTCAAGGTGAAGCCTCAGAGTCCCCTCAGTTCCTGACCAGGGGTTTGAGAGCCTTTTGATCCTCTCCCTCTGAAACTTCGTAGTTGAGGATCTAAACAAGATACTGGTGTGTCCAGTGAGAGTACAGTAGTCCTGCATCTTAGTCCCAAGTTAGAGATAGTTAACACTGGCAGGAACAAGTGGAAGTTGTCCAAGAATATTGTTTCATTGTGGGTTTGGGAGGTCTTCAGTGAGGCATTTTAGGTCATTGGATGAAGATGGTGGCTCTTGAACCAGGATAAATGTTCATTAAGTCAGGAATGTTCAGGAAGAACTGCATAGTGTTGTTGGTGTCTGAGGGCGTCAAGTCATCTCCACCTCTTTTTACCTCAGGGACACCTTTTCCTTACTACTACATAGTAGTTCCATTCATGAGATTCATAGTTAATAAATGAGAGTTATTCTACTCCAGCTGCTGAGAAATTTATCACAGTAGAAGAATTTCACATCCAGTAAAGATATAACGAGAGGGTGTATGTTGATGGTATGATCTTAATCCTATGGTGGGAACCTTTTTTGAATAACCCAAAGGAACTTTGTCTTCACTTTAGTACTTATAGCAGATGGCTTTATTTTGTTTATATTGTAGTTTTGGCCATTTTTTGTCATTGTGTATGGGTAGATAAACACAATTAAAAATAAGTTGGCAATAGTAAACTTTCCTAATTTTTGAAAATTTATTACAGGAGCCTCAGACAATAACAACACCTGACAAAAAAGTAGCCCAGCAGAATGGAGTCAGGCTTAGAAATTTTTTGAAGCTTCCCCAAGCACACAAATGGGTTTACTTTGAATGGTTTTATTCAAATATTGACAAGTGAGTAGCAGAATACTACAGTGATTATGTACCTCAAAACTAATTTAAGTTGCTAGCCTTCAGAAGGGTAAATGCTTTCCATCGCTTTGGGGCTCTCCCCAACAAGGATTATAGTATAGGAATTATAACGGGATTTTGCGAATTAACCCTTTTAACGCCGATTGGACGCATTAAACGTCTATATAAATTGTCTGTTGGGTGCCGATTAGACGTATGGTACGTCGATATAAATTTAAAAAAAAAAAAATTTGTGGAAAAATAGTTATAGGCCTACTAGGCAAAAACTTTTGAATCACGCGCCTTAGGGTATGCTGGGAGCTCACGGATCAAGGCGTTGTTTTGTTTAAAATCGTTACCCAGGCGCGCAAACGCGAATTTCTTTCTTCTCGCACTAAAAAGTATCAGCGACACATCTCGGAAATTATTTTGTCACTTTGACATAATTTTTGCACCATTTATATTAGCCGGGACATGGAGTATTATATATGAAAATGTGCGCAATTTTATGTAGAATACATCTAAAAATAACCCATGGTTGTAGCTTTTATCAGTTTTGAAATATTTTCATATAAATCATGATAAATAGAAAAAAACCACGTTCGGTCAACTTTGACTCTACCAAAATGGTCGAAAAACGCAATTGTAAGCTAAAACTCTTATACTAGTAATATTCAATCATTTACCTTCATTTTGCAACAAATTGGAAGTCTATAGTACAATGTTTCGATTTATGGTGAATTTATGAAAAAAAAAAAAATTTCCTTACGTCCGTGCGGTAACTTCCGAAAAAATAAGAAATTTTGTTGTCCGATTGTCGTAATGTTTGCACCATTTTAAATTAGCCGTCACATAAAGTTTTATATATGGAAATGTGCGAAATTTCATGTAGAATACAACTAAAAACAACCCATGGTTGTAGCTTTTATCAGTTTTTAAATATTTTCATATAAATAACAATAAGTACCAAATATCAACCTTCGGTCAACTTTGACTCGACCGAAATGGTAAAAAAACGCAATTGTAAGCTAAAACTCTTACATTCTAGTAATATTCAATCATTTACCTTTATTTTGCAACAAATTGGAAGTGTCTAGCACAATATTTTGATTTATGGTGAATTTATAAAAAAAAAAAAAAAAAATTCCTTATGTTCATGCGGTAACTCTTCCGAAAAAATCATAAATTTTTTCGTCCGATTGTCGTAATGTTTGCACCATTTTAAATTAGCCATTACATAGAGTTTTATATATGAAACTGTGCGCAATTTCATGTAGAATACAACTAAAAACAACCTATGGTTGTAGCTTTTATCAGTTTTGAAATATTTTCATGTAAATAACGATAAATAGAAAAAATTAGTCCTGCGGTCATCTTTAACTCGACAGAAATGGTCAAAAACTGCAATTGTAAGCTACAACGCTTACAGTCTAGTAATATTCAATCAATTACCTTCATTTTGCATCAAAGGGGAAGTCTCTAGCACAATATTTCGATTTGTGGTGAATTTTTAAAAACAGCTTTTTTTTACGTCCGCTCGTTACGAATTCATGCATCATTTTGTGATAATATTTTCTCTGTGTTGCCTTGATCATTTTACAATGTGTTATATAACAAAATGATTGCAATTTAGTGTACAATACAACAAAAAAAAATTAACTTGTTAGCTTTAACCGTTTTGCTCACAGCGCAATTTGTATACAATTATATATGACATTTTTTTTGCAATGTCATATATCTCAAAATTTATATATGATAATGATATCTTTTCATTTCTGATGGTTGCATACTAAACTTCAGGCAATGACAAAAAGAAGAGCCAAAAATGAACTCTTAATCTTGAAAACTAAGCGTGCTGTGATTTAAAAAAAAAAAAAAAAAAAAAAAACTTTTTCATCTTCGGCGCTCACTCGCAAACGCCGCCGGCATACGGGAGACGATTTTTAAAATACCGCTTCGGTGTTTAAGGGTTAATGTGTTGATTAAATTTAAGGCATTTTGTATTTGCTGTTTAGCGACTAATCTTCGTTTTATTTTAAGTTTTGAGTAGTCTCCCGTTTTATTAATAGAGTTATAGTGTTTTATGTGGGACATTTTGAAGTGTAATATGTATTGGTTGTATTTATGTACTTCTTGGCAATCTTTGAAGTACCATAGATTTAGATAATATAGTAAGGTCCACCTTATAATGAGGTCAACCTGTGTTTCATTCATTCTTCGTGCAGGCCCTTATTTGGAGGTGAGAACGACTTCCAGATTGTATTGAAAGAGGCCTTTCCACAGCTGAAAACTCGGAAATTATCGCGCCGCCAGTGGGGCATCATCCGTCGGATGATGGGTAAACCCCGACGTTGTTCTCAGGTATGATCATACTCTTCATAATTTCTTGATGCATTGCATTTTGTTTCATCTGGTTTTGTGCATTTCCTTATTGGTGGTGGTCCTAATTCTCTAAGTAAAATGATAAGACTCATGAAAAATTAAAGTTAAACATTTTTGTTACTGATCTATTAGTAGTTTAGGGAGTTTTTTCTTGAATATGGAATATTTGAGTTACCTATACAGGCAGTCCCCTGGTTACGTCAGGGGGAAACCTTACTTTTAATTCTTTGGGTGCATTAAGAACTATGTAAACTGCATTCTTATTGCATTTTTCATTAAAAAAAACTTCAAATATTGATTATTTTGCATTTTTGGTGTCATATTTCTTCTGCCAGATCAGCGTTGTAGGTGTTGTAACCCTGGAAATAATTTCTGATGAATATAATTGAAAAGCGCCTTAACCTCGGAACGTCGCAAGCCGAACCCGTTGTAACCCAGGGACTGCCTGTATACTATTGTGAAGTATTTTAAGGAAGCAGAGTCAGTTTATTAGATTAGTACTAAAGTTCACTCTAAGGATATCTTAAGTGAAACATGTAAGTTGGAGCAGTGGTAAGTAAAAGAAATAGGAAGGCCAAGTGAGAGGAGACATAATGGTTCGAGGGAAATATGAAGCAGGAAATTATGCAGCGTGGGGCAGTACTTCTTCCTGAGCTGCAGAGTACAAGTCAAAGGGAAAGACGGAGTTTCATAATTTAGATCTGGTTAACCAGAATATCAGTTTTCATGGGATTGCAACAGCTCTCTTTTGTAGGACTTTTTAAAATTTTTCAGATAACCTCTCATTGCATAGCAAATAGTTGATAGTAAAGATGGCTGGTTTGTAGTCTGTGACAAACCAAAAAAAAACAAGATAAATACTGAGTTAAAGTTGGCTGCTATGATGCATATTCCATGCATTGCCCCCTCTCCGTATCATTGATATGTCTGAATTAATCTGTGAAAGGTTTTTTCCAGTTTAACTCTAACATATAATGATCCAGGTACCATTTTTGACAATAAAAATACCATATAATGATCCAGGTACCATTTTTGACAATAGAAAGATCGGGAAGATGTCCAGAATTGGGTTTCATGATTGAGTTATTTTTTTGAGATTGCTTCATTGATAGTTATGTACTGACTCTTATACTTTTTGAATTGACAGGCCTTTTTCCAAGAGGAGTGCCTCGCATTAGATAAAAAGCGCCAAGTCTTACGGCTGCTGCAGCAGCGGAAAATCACGGACATAAACTCTCTGAAAGACTTTCCCTTGCCAGATCAAATTCCAATGCAGCTTGTCATTGGTACAAAGGTTTGTATTGCATCTTGTAACAGAATTCAGTTACTTTCAGATGAAAGTAAATTTTAACATTTTGTGATTGGCATCAACATGGTATGTACATTTGCTTCATATAGTAGAAAATTTGTAAGAAGTATCCAGTGAGCAGATTGAATCTTAGTTTCACTTAATATGATTTGATCTTTCAAGACCATTTAAATGCTATCAAGTCTTTTAGTACCCATGATTTAATCAACTTATCTTTACTGTAGTTAAACAGTAATTGTCTTTTTGTACCAGTAATTTAACATACGTACTTATATGTAATGCAATTCAACTGTAATTGTCCAAGTTTCAACTAGTAACAAATATAGAGACCTGGTGACAAATTCCTTGAAAAGTGAGGTCAATACTTAGCATTTTTAGGTTATCCATTTGTTGAATTTGCAAGAAGTTACAATTAATTGAATTAGATTTTTATATGAATATATGTAATTGAGAACCAACTATTTAGGCTAGCCCTGTAAGAGTTAAGTCAGTCGCATGATTAAATTAAAAGAAAATTTGTTGTGCATTTTCTTTGTATGTCAAGTTATATTGATAATTATTGTTTGGTCTTTCTATGCAGGTTACAGCAAGAATACGAAAGCCAGAAAATGGACTGTATACTGGTGTCATAGACGCAGTCGATACATCAGACAACACTTACAGGATAACATTTGACCGTCATGGAATTGGAACACATTCAATTCCTGATTATGAAGTCCTGGTAATGTTTGCAATTTTTAGTGGCAAATGAAGTTAGATCTATACAATTCATCTGGAAACCTATTTTTATCATGAAGATAATAACTACTTATTATGGTTGTTACTTCTTTCGTCTTCCTCATTCTGGTTTTTTTCATTTTGTTTTACAGTCAAGTGAGGGAGCAGAAATCATGCCCCTATCAAGCTTCTCTCAAAAATTCCGTCCAAGGCCGCCCCTGGGAATGGTTACTCCTCCTAGACCCATTTTGCCAAAGCTTGAACCCGGAAGCGGAACCGACAGCCCCGCACTTTCGCTCACTAATGATCCTATATTAGCTCAGTCTCCTCTGAAATCTTCAAAGTTATCAATGGAAGATACTTTAGGTGGATTCCCTGTAAAATGCCTCGTTCAAATTGTAAGTTCTCTAGTTTAAAATGTATTTGGCTGATTATTTGGGTAGTGCCATTAGTGCACCCTAGTACTGCACCAGAAGCATTAATTAAAGGTGTTTGAAGCTTCCCTTTGGCCCTTAGCTGGACTCATTATTTAGCCTTTTACTTTACCTCCATTCCCACTTCCTTCTTCAGTCTTACTGTCCAACCTCCCAAACTATTACTTCTTAGTGCAACTAGTGTTTTTTTCCCTGTTCCACATTTAGATCGTACAGTACTTCTTTATTTATTTATTTTTTTTATCGCTCTCTTGCTGTCCAACCTCTCCCATCTGTAGTGCTGTGCATAATGGACAAAAGCATTCCAGTGCTTGATTTGACAGCATAGAGCTCAGAAATGAGAATAAATTGTACTTCACTGATTTCATAAACATTTTGAAACAAAAAATATGAGCTATGCTTAGTAACTGTGATTCCCCAAGGAACAGCTGTTGTAATGACAGTATGCTGTGAATTTTATTGTTTCCTTCATAATACTATAAGTTACAGAAATTGTATTTAAGGAGTACAGATGTATTAATATTAAATTTTGTCATTGTTTAATGCTTTTAATCTTCATTATTTGGTGAGGGAATGAAGATGCATGTAATGCTGCTACTGTCTACTACAAGGGAACTTCATAAAGTTATTTAGCAGTCTTGAAAACAAGTTGTGACATTTACGTAAAATTTTGATCTGCATGATTTTCAGTAGTGAATTTTATTCAATACTTCAGCATAATTAAAATTGTGCAAAGTATGCAGTGAATGTTTTTCTCATAAAGGGAAAGGATAAAGTTATGGCCTAAAATTATAGACGTACGTAGTGTATTAGTATTTGTAAGTCTGTTTAACTCTGAAAATACTGAAAAATTATTAGAGGAATTGAATATGTACGTATGTATCATTCTTGCCGTTGTCAGCTATGCACAAGGTTTTATGTGGTCCTGTGGACTACCAACTAATGTCTACTCTCACATCACCTGTATTTCCTTTTCCCTTGTACTTTCATCAGTTCCCACATTTAAAAACAGATCATCCTTCAGTCTGGCATGTAATGTTGAGAAGTGAGTCTGAGTCTGTGGCTTAGTTCAGCTAATGTATTTTATGGTTATGTATTCAAGTTTGATGTGAAGACATGAATTAATTGGTCCATTCTCTTTCTGATATGTTTTAGGCATTGGGAAGAGAAGCAACATTTGCAGGGTTTTGTACATTCATGTGATTTGTCTGAAATAAGTGTAACTGGAAATTTTGGAGATTATAGCAGCATAACAAGGATAATCCTTTTGTTTCTAGGTACAGTTGTCAAAGATATTAAGAGCAAAGCGTGAAAAGATAGGTTCCCTCAGAGAGATGAATGAGCAAGCTGAAAAGCAGAGAAGCTATGGAGAAGAGTTGAATGTAGAATTTCAGCGTAAATATGCAGCATTGGTACTAGAAATAGAAAAGCTAAACAAAGACCTGAATCAGTATCTTTTGGCTGTCCAACAGTTTTGCCAAGAGGTACGTCTATCCCAAAGATTTCGTATTTTCAGATTATGAAAATCTTGACTTCATAATGTAGATTGATGTAAGAATTTTTAGATATTGACCATGAAATATAATATTTAACTCCTAAATATAGCAATCACTAAAGTAATATTGTCATAAGATGAATATGATTGATTTTCAATTTTTGCACAAGGAAGGATTTGCTTTTCTTTTTTTCCTATGTTTTGATTAAGCCAGGAGAATCGTGGGTTCACTTCTAAGGTATATTTTCTTTGCTGTAATATTAGTGCAAAGGATTGGAATACTAGAGTGTATTTCTTTAATGTGCATTGTAGATTGCCCCAGAACAAGGAATATCTGCACCTACCTTACTGCCAAGCCAAATTAAGGAGAGATGCTATGAGGAGGCAGCCACCATTGTAGATGTGACAAACCACTCCAGTGGTTCTCCTCAGGTGTCGAGTGCATCTGTGCTTGATCTCATCACTAAACTTACATCACTGATGCTTCAAATCAAGGTAAGTTCACTGTCTTCCAAGTCATATTTTTGTATGCTTTTAGCTACCATCACCTAATGCTAGGGCACCAAGTAATTTACCTGTCTGTGGTTTTTTGTTGATTATGAGAAGGCATTGACATCATCCAATGACCAATATTATGGACATTCTTGTGCCATGGATTCGTGTTATATAGTAAAATTACTTTAAATTATCCATGAACAAAGTAGCTGCAAATGTAGTGTTGATGAGGTTTGATTAGAGGCTTTTTATTGGCGCTCTGGATACTAAAAAGCAATATTTGTCCACAAAGTTATATGCCTTGCCTTACAGGCATACTGGACCATCTTTATCACGATGGGTGTTGTTGCAACTTACTTCTGTACCTCCTTGTTTGCCTACTTCAATAATGGAATATGTATTAGAATGGTGGTGCCTCTTATGGATCTTGAAACTGCATCATTTTCAGTAGTGAATTGTATTCAATATTTCTGCATACGTAGTTGAAATTTTGCAAAGTATGCATTGTATGTTTTTCCAGAGTGAAATGATAAAGTTGTGGCTTAAAACTATATATAGGCGGCCCTCGGTTAGCGGCAGGGGTTCCGTTCCTGACCACCGACGCTGAGCGATTTTAAAGCCTACGGCCACCGCACACCTTCTTTCGAAACTCTAGACCAGTCAAAGGCGCCGTAATCCCACAACGACGCAATAAGTAAAATTATATTTATGCAGTATAGTACTATAGAATTTACTGTACAGTACATGTGGGTGTCTAGAGTATGTAAAGATATAATAAAGTTTATACAGTGTACAGGTAGCTGTAGTGTTCAGGTTACGATCATTAGTCTTACGATAGTTCGATTTTATGAGAGATCAAATTACAATGGCCTAACTTTATCGATCTTCTAGTTACATAAGTTCAATAACAGCAAAAGAGAATGATGAAAGTATGGTTTTAACGTTATACTCGTTGCGTGAACGTGTACAGCCATGAACATCCAAACGAGAAACTACTTTTTTTTTTTTTTTTTTTTTTTTTTTTTTTTTTTTTTTTTTTTTTTTTTTTTTAAGTACAACTGAACTGGATAACATCGGTTTGGCTTGTATTTCAATCATCGTACTACAGTACAACATTACCGTATTTGTTATAAATGGCGTTATGCATAGAATAGAACAGAGATATCTTAATGTAATAACTTTATTCGCTATAGATCAGCGATCAATATAGATTAAAGATCAATCGGGAAATATACTGTTAAATTTAAACCTAGTTATAACTGAAGCTGAGAAAACTGTTCAAGCTGCTAATGACTATTATCGTACATCGGCAACAAGGATAAAACTGCAGTAAACGTCTGCCATCAAACACAACTTTAGATAAAATTGGGATAAAATCATTTTAATCAAAACTACTGTGCTCTAAAGAACACATTTTACTGTTGGTTTAATGCCGATATAAGATAAATAACGTAAAGTTCGTATTACGATGATATAAAGGATTATTGCGAACGGTATCACGTAATTTTTTACGCAATAAACATGCCGCCAACGTAATCCGTTAATGAAAAAAAAAAGTAGTTCACATTCACGAGACATATTCAATAAATATTTCCACCTAAAAACACGCTGTATAAGAAAAATAACTTTGTCTCATATAAGTCAAGTATATAGATATTCGCTTATGCTAACTAGAAGCAAGAGCATTCGCTCAGAATTGCGTTATGGTGAAACAAACTCGTATTCATCAGCTGATTTCAAACCACAACATTGGCCGCTCCGCGGAATACTGGCTTAAATTTGCCGTAGTATTTTAAAATACAATAATATGAGAATACATACAATATTCTTGGATACAGTGAAATAATGTATAACTTTTTAAAGGATTTATGGAAAAGATGCATAATTAATAAAATAACACAATGCATTTTTCGGAACTGGCGGACAAGAAAGAACATGAAAAAACATCCCCTGACAACGTGGAGTGTAGTTACATAGGCTGCCTTAAGGGGGCCGGCTGGAACCGCTATATATGGTGGTATAGGGCGAAAAATGCAAAGTCATGAAAAAATTCATGGAGCTTCATATGGCAATCGAGAATACGTATACAAAATATTTTGTCAAAATTCCCCTTACTTTCGTAGTTACAGGGAAATTAGTTAACATAACCCAATAAGCCTAAAACACTGATCCGTACAAGAAAATGGAATATTTCTTCTATTATCGTAAATTTGTATAATTATTGTCAAAGAAATTGGGAGAAATGGCATCTGTAGACATTCCCCGAGTCGAGAAGGAGACTTCAGGCTCAGTTACCAAGTCCAGTCATGAATTAGTGCGATCACAGACATCAAGTAGTCTACACGTTCCGTTTCACCTCTTGACATTCGCGTGCCTTTACGTATGTTTATGTATGTTTCGGCAAGAATTTCATCATGCCAATGAGGAAAAGACAAGGAAAACATCTCGCTAACATACAGACGAAGAAAAATCGCTCTAGTATTATTACAGAATATCATAATATTCTCGTAGTTAGTGATGAGAGAGGGTAGGGTTGCTTAGTAACGCCCCCTTCTTGCCTGACAGTACACGTCACACTGTCCCCAAGGCTACGATCTTTGAGCAAAGAGATCTTCATTTATGATAAATAACAAAGTTTTGGTTTTTTAATACCCAAAATGGAATATGAAATTCGTAATAATCATGATTTATTAAATTGTCTTTGTAAAAGAAGAGTACACCTTCGAGTTTCACCTCTAACATTTTCTTGCATTTACGTTTGTTTATCTTTGTTTCGGGCAAGAATTTCTTCATGCCAAAGAGGAAAATACAAGGAAAACATCTCGCTAACATACAGAAGAAGAAAATTCGCTGTAATAAGCCGAGTTAGTGAAGGGGAGAGAGAGAATTGCCCCAGGCTGCGATATATGAGCAAAGGAATCATCATTTATGATTAAATTATGATAAATAAAATAGTTTTGGTTTATTAATACACAAAAAAGAAATATACATTCATAATAATCATTATTTATTAACATTGTCTTCATAGAAATATGAAGGAAAACTTTGAATGCCCGTATCTCAAAACTATACTTATTGACCTTCAAAATCTATCTTCTCACTTAGTTTTAAAGCTATAACATTGGAATTTCGTATATAACTCAGAAGGACATTATAGAACAATCAAATAGAGCCCTTTTTTTCAATTTTTCTTTCGTCTTTTTTTTTTATAAATTTTTTTCTCCTGATTTATAGGGTTTATTTTTTTACCATATTGAAAAATTCATATCTAGCAAAAAAATGACTTTTAGAAAAAAACTCTCCATTCGATTGGAGGTCTACATCAGGTCTATATATGGTAGTAATCCCAGGTCTTCATATTAAATATCAAGAGAGCAGATAGAATTTGAAAAATGGTTATTTTCGGGATAAATCGCCCTGGCGTCACAAAACCGAAGGTCAGAGGCGAAAATCATATGCGGTTTGGAGATGTCCCAAGTCACCTTATTAAGTGGTATGAATATCAAAGTCCTGTCCTTAAAAAATGGCTGGCCGGAACCCCTTTATATGGTAGTATAGGGCGAAAAATGCAAAGTCATGAAAAAATTCATGGAGCTTCATATGGCAATCGAGAATACGTATACGAAATATTTTGTCAAAATTCCCCTTACTTTCGTAGTTACAGGGAAATTAGTTAACATAACCCAATAAGCCTAAAACACTGATCCGTACAAGAAAATGGAATATTTCTTCTATTATCGTAAATTTTTATAATTATTGTCAAAGAAATTGGGAGAAATGGCATCTGTAGACATTCCCCGAGACGAGAAGGAGACTTCAGGCTCAGTTACCAAGTCCAGTCATGAATTAGTGCGATCACAGACATCAAGTAGTCTACACGTTCCGTTTCACCTCTTGACATTCGCGTGCCTTTATGTATGTTTATGTATGTTTCGGCAAGAATTTCATCATGCCAATGAGGAAAAGACAAGGAAAACATCTCGCTAACATACAGACGAAGAAAAATCGCTCTAGTATTATTACAGAATATCATAATATACTGGTAGTTAGTGAAGAGAGAGGGAAGGGTTGCTTAGTAACGCCCCCTTCTTGCCTGACAGTACACGTCACACTGTCCCCAAGGCTACGATCTTTGAGCAAAGAGATCTTCATTTATGATAAATAACAAAGTTTTGGTTTTTTAATACCCAAAATGGAATATGAAATTCGTAATAATCATGATTTATTAAATTGTCTTTGTAAAAGAAGAGTACACCTTCGAGTTTCACCTCTAACATTTTCTTGCATTTACGTTTGTTTATCTTTGTTTCGGGCAAGAATTTCTTCATGCCAAAGAGGAAAATACAAGGAAAACATCTCGCTAACATACAGAAGAAGAAAATCGCAGTAATGAGCCGATTTAGTGAAGGGGAGAGAGAGAATTGCGTAGGAAGGAGTGCCCCATCTTGCCTCAAGCAGTGCCCCAGGCTGCGATATATGAGCAAAGGGGTCATCATTTATGATTAAATTATGATAAATAAAATAGTTTTGGTTTAGGTTTATTAATACACAAAAAAGAAAATATCATTCATAATAATCATTATTTATTAACATTGTCTTTACAGAAATATGAAGGAAAACTTTGAACGCCCGTATCTCAAAACTATACTTATTGACCTTCAAAATCTATCTTCTCACTTAGTTTTAAAGCTATAACATTGGAATTTGGTATATAACTCAGAAAGACATTATAGAACAATCAAATAGAGCCCTTTTTTCCAATTTTTGTTTCGTCTTTTTTTTTTATAAATTTTTTTCTCCTGATTTATAGGGTTTATTTTTTTACCATATTGAAAAATTCATATCTAGCAAAAAAATGACTTTTAGAAAAAAAACTCTCCATTCGATTGGAGGTCTACATCAGGTCTATATATGGTAGTAATCCCAGGTCTTCATATTAAATATCAAGGGAGGAGATAGAATTTGAAAAAGGTGGTTATTTTCGGGATAAATTGGCCTGGCGTCACAAAACCGAAGGTCAGAGGCGAAAATCATATGCGGTTTGGAGATGTCCCAAGTCACCTTATTAAGTGGTATGAATATCAAAGTCCTGTCCTTAAAAAATGGCATTAGCCGGCCGGCCCCCTTAATTTGTATCTTATTTCTGTATAAAAATGAAAATACCTTTACGTAATATATTTTCATACACATTTTAAACATAAAAGCATAAACATTTAAAAAGTCTATACATCGATCGCTAAATTTGGACTCTTTTAAACATATTTTCGGAAGAGCGGCAGATGGCGGCATACAAGAACGAACTTGAAAAAACATCGTAGTCGATAACTTGAAGGGCAGTTTCAAAAGCTGCCTTTTTATCATATTTCTGCACAGAAATAAAAATACCCTATTCGTAATACATTTTCATGCACATTTAAACATAAAAGCATAAACATTTATAAAATCGACACATCGATCGCTAATTTGCACTTTTTTTAAAATCGATATTTTCGGAAGAGCTGCAGGCGGCGGCTCACAAGAAAGAACATGAAAAAACATCGTATTTGATAATGTGAAGGGCAGTTTCAAAAGCTGCCTTCGTATCATATTTCTGTACAGAAATAAAAATTCCTTTCACGTAATACATTTTCTTACACATTTTAAACAAAAGCATGAACATTTATAAATCGACACATCCATAGCTAAATTTGCACTTATGTAACTCGACATTTTCGGCATAGAACAGCGTCAGAGGCATATATTTTACCCTAATACCTACGTAATAACTCTCCATAAAATTTGTTAATATAATTTGCATAACCTTTATGGTCTGAACGGCATTTCTACAAATGTATGAACTCGTTAGACAACGGTGCTAGCGGCGCTGTTAACTGAAAATTGTGCTGTAAAGATACCTTTAAAATGCCTTATTTTTTTAATGAATATTTTTGACGACCGCCGTAAAACCGATTCGCCGTTGAGTGATTGCGCCGTTAACCGGGGGCCGCCTGTACATGTATAGGCAGTCCCTGGTATTGGTGATCCGGTTTTACAGTACTTGCTTAGCGACGACAATAACTGGATTTTTGGTTATCATCATACCGTCGAGAACGGAACCCCAACCGATAACCAGGGACTGCGTGTACTGTACGTATTAGTATTTATAAGTCTGTTTAACTCTGAAAATACAGAAAAATGATTAGAAGAATTGAATATACATATCGTTCTTGTCTTTGTCATCTATGCACAAAGTTTTATGTGGTCCTACTGTGAACCCAGCTGCTTCTACTGGTACTCTGTCATGGTCTGTGGACATTGCATTCAGCTTAAAGAGTAAGAGGACATTACATTCAGCTTAAATGGTAAGAGTGAGTCTCCATGTGAAAGGCAAAGGTTTATACTCTTGCAAATTTTACAAAGATAACATTAATTTTTCCTAGATAAAAAAACCAAGTCTTGTTATAATCCAGCCTCTAACCAGTCCCAGATTTATCCTTGTTACTGAAGAAAAAAAAGTGATGCTGCATACTGAGTGAGAGGGAGGTTCCTTGCTGAAGGTATCCACGTAAAAACTTGAGGGTTGTTTGTATAGGAAAAATGGAAATTGCCTTGAAAATCAGTAGTTCTTCATTGAAGTTGAATAATATTAAAAGTGTATCGTTTCCTGTTTCAGAATTTGGCAGAGACTGAAGTGAGTGCCTTTGAGTTAACATCTCTTCAGGAAACACTCAATGAGATAAGAAATTCACTAGATGAGTCAAACAAAGTGGCATTCCAGAATAACATTGAAGTGCATTTGACTCATATTATGTCAGCTGTATCTCAAATGGGTACTTTACAAGCCTTCAACAATCACAACAGCAATTCTTTATAGAGCAAGTCAAGGGTCATACTTGTGTAACTGAGGTTGTCATTGAGTTTCAATCATCTCTGAACATATGTAAATGTCATACGTTTTTTGTACTCTTGTTATGTAGATAAGAATTTTTGTTATGTAGATATGAACGTATTCGTCACTGTGCATCCCAGGGTCATTTAGCATTTGGTAAAGAAATCTATGAAACCAATATTACATCATTTAACTTACATTAATTTTAGATAGACATGCAGTAGACTCAGTGTATTCTGGGGATGTCTTTACAGGATGTAAACCAAGGATCAGTGCAGTCAATCAGGTACACATGACATATCCATAAGAGTGTGTGTATTTCAGAAACTGACTGTGTGAAATCCAGTTGTTCAGGCAACTTGTTGAAAGTGGTCAATTATGGGAATTGGGGAAAGTTAAATGATCAGTGTCTGGTAGGACAGAAAAGGAAGGATGTCCACTTAATCAATTCATCATAAAAATTATGTGCTAATTTACAGACACTTGGTTTGTGTTATTTATGTGGTTTTATAAAATTATTTATTGTTCGTCTGTGTAGATGCATTCCTGGAATTTTGAATCCACTGTATGTTTATTTTACATTTATTTTACAAGATTGAGAGGTAATTGTTTACATTTCAAGATATTTAGTTTTTTATTTCACTTTTTTTGCATACATTTTTGGTCCAAGGTGCGTTCAAAATATTTCCTTTATGCCAAAGACATTTCTTGAATGACTGGATGAAAATTATGAACTGACTACTGTATAAGGGCATTCGAGTAAGTCTATAGACCTCAGAGCTTTGATATAATGAGTTTTTCCAAAACTGCTGTACAGTATTTTTGTCATCTTTCAAGGGAACAGCAGCTTCCAGAAATATGTACAATACAGTTTCTTCTACTGAACTAAGTTAGTTCTCTGTTGAAATTATTTGAACATAGTCTTTCATTATTTAACAGAGGTAGGGTTGTGCTACACAAAGTTTTAATCACACTATTTGTATATATGATTGGGAGAGAAATCACGTGAAAACCAAGGGGCAGTTTCTTGATATCATAGTTCTACACATAAAAGAATTTATGGCTCTGATTTTGTCACAAGTCTCAGTAATAGCAGTTTTCAATCTTTCACATAGATGTTGCTGAGCTGAGTCATTTCATTGTAACCTCTGGGATATTGGTAGACACTCATTTTCTTTTTAAATCCTTCAGCCAAAGTGTTTGAAGATGAGAATTATTCTTGCTGGAGAACAACAGGTAAACAGTTGTATTGACCCTGAATTGAAGTAGTAATGATATATCATGATGACCTTACCATTCAGTAAGCAAATATATACGTATATACTATATGTTAATCAGCTTCTGTACCTTTTCTTGTACATAGTCCTGTAATAGAAAATATTCACTTTGTTGGTAGGATGTGAATATTTTGTGTTACTATTGAAGAATGCAGAATTATTTTTGTACCTGAAAGTTAAACATGAAGTTCAGTATGGTAGTTAGTCTTTTGTGTGTGGAGCTGTGATGCCTTGGTTGAATTTGTATTATTTGCAAGGATGCATCCATATTTACCTGAAGCTTTTATTTGTAATTTCTAGATTATCAGTGATTGGCCTGTGCTCCACTGCTTTTTGTCATTACCTTGTCAGCTGTTTGTGTTTGGTATCTTTCCACCTATTAGAGCAGCACGAAGCGCCGCAGTGGCGTGGTTGGTATGGTCTTTGCCTGCCACTTCAGTGGCTGTGAGTTTGATTATCGGGCATTCCATTGAGGGGTCAGAGATGTGTATTTCTGGTGTTGGAAGTTTACTGTCGACGTGGTTTGGAAGTCACGTAAAGCTGTTGGTCCCATTGCTGAATAACCACTGGTTCCATGCAATGTAAAAACACCATACAAACAAACAAACAAACCTATCAGAGCATCTTATGTACCTTACTTAAATGACCACATTTCATTAAGGAGAAAATCCTTCAAGACCACTACTTCATTTCTAGGATCTGGGTTGAATCAAAGTATTTGTTATATGGTGGTAAGTTGAGTGGTCAAAAGTTGTTTCCAGCTGCCGCAAGAAGATTACTATCCTATTAAGACCTCAGGTTTGTTAGCTATGAAAAGTTCATATGGATTTAAAATTTGTCGTGTTGAACTATAGTGATTAGATACCAAAAGAGAATGGATGACTAGGTTAATGGAGAAAGCAGTGGAGGTCACGTGCTGTGTAAGGCACACTGTAGTTCTTAACCCCCTGTGATGGGTGACTGGTCAAGGTTAAAGAAGAATTTAATGGATTTTGTGGTTGGAAATGTACTATTCACATGTGCTGAGTGGACTTGACAATTTGGAATATTTTTGCGGATGTTCAGATATTTTTTATGATTAAAGGATCTGGAAAAGTTTAGTTACTGCCACACAGCTGAAGTAACTGGTTTGTTATTTCTGGAACATGAGTAATGATTTTGACAAATGCAGAGAAGAATAATAATATGGAAACTTAGATAGGTGTTTTAATGTTGTATTTATCTTCTCTCGATTTTAATAGGAAGTCCGAGAGGGAATTGAGGCAGATAGTGCACAAACTCAGTTTACTATGTAGAGAACTCATGTCTAATTCCCAAAGAGGAAAATCTGACATAAGAGGGTGGCAAAAGCAGCCTTGATTGTATATTTGATTATACTCTACTAAAAATCAACAAAAATATGACTGTTGACCATCGAGATCCATGTTGGCCATATCACAGTTGTATAGTCTTAAGAGTTTTAGAAGCAGTTAACATCTCAAGTGGATGCATCAGTTTTATTTGTTACTCATTTTCTTTTTTTCTCTTATTATAATTGACATTTTAAATTATTAAAGGTGAAATGATTTTAATATATGAAGCCCCTGGCTTAGGTAAACCTAAGTATAAAAATTTCTAGTCTATAGTTTTAAAAGATTTCCGGTGAATAAATATTCTAAGTAGCTGGAATTAATGTACTACTACTATTTTACATTTTATAGTTTATTAAATTAACTATTATAGTATATTATCATTGTCAGTTGAAATGTTTCTCATATATGGACTTTATAGTTTGCTGCTCTTGTCACTTTATTCTGAAATTTGTTGTTGCTTGAAAGTTGGCAAATTTCATCAAAGCAAAGGGGACATTTATTTAGCAGTTGCTGGTGGTAGTTACAGAAATGCTGATTTGGCCAGTGAGACAATCTCAACAGATGCAGTGTTGTCAATTGATACAATTAATAGTCACATTTTTGGTAATACATGTCAAGATTCAACATGACACTTACATCATTCATAACTTTGTAAACTTAGTGATGTCTCAATTTGATTTAATGTGAAATCACATTGGTAGTCAAGTGTGGAGACTATATGATATAACAAAGATGTCCATTGGGTTGAGCTCAACATCAGGTCTCTTTTTAACTCCTTTTAACATTTTACCAAACTTATGCCCAATTGGGGCTAGGGCACTACTGACGCTAGGCCAGCTTAATCCAGACCAGCCTAATTGACTGCAGAGCTGTGATCTACGGATGATTGTATTTCCTATCACTAGGTCTTGGTCATTGATAACACCCCCCCCTTGATGTATGACACATTAGGTTCATTACCTGAAGGCATGTATTGGATATGATATTCTGCTTTTAAATTTAGACAAGTACCAGCAGCAGCATGCTAAATAAGTATTGGTTGATTTTTGTTTGGTTGTCAGGTTTTTTTATCATAACCAGAAATTATTTGTAAGTGAATGGTTCTTTTCTCATGCTTCTAATATGTTCCGAAGAATTGAGTCCTCTTGAAAGTTGTGTTTTTTATATAATTTTCTTTCTAATTTTATTCATGCAAACCTGTATGGCTAATATTTGAACAGATCATAAAGAGTAAATTTGTAAAATCAAACTGCTTCATTAACATTTCATACTTGAATATAGTAGTTCAACTTTTGAGATTAATAATAAAGCCTCGAGTTGGAGTAGAGAATGGAAATAATCTTTTTCTTGAGATTGCTAGCTTAACTTTTTCTATTTATGTTGTAAAGTTTGAGTTATATTCAAAAAGTGGCTCTGTGGGGTTTGATGTATATAGGATCCTCTAAATGTAGTGCAGAGTAGTATGTTGCTATATGTAAATATGTAAAGATATTTTAAATTTGGACTTTTAATATCCCATTTCCTTGCAGTGCTCAGTCCAGTAATGGATTTTTAGCTAGGCTTTGTTTCTTAGTACTGTACACTAGTTGTTATGATTGTCCCATGGAATGATACCCTGATCAAGCAACTGTTTTTTATGTAATAGGATCTACATTAGCATCATACATTGATGACTTCTTGGTATAAGTGATATACCTCTCAGGTGTTTGTGTGTGTGGGGAAGTTCATGTATACACACACACACAAAATGTTTCAGAAACATGGAAATAATAGCTTGCTTCTGAATCATGAGGAACGATAATAAATGTTGAGATTACAATGGCACTGTATGGATAAATAAAACATTATATGGAAAGGAATATGTTTATAACAATATACTGTACAAATAAAGACTAAATGTCTTTTAAATTTGTGGAGATAAATCATTAAATGATTTTCAAGAGTTACAATAAGTGAAAAAATAGACAGTGCCTTCAGTCTTATGTTTACAAATAGTACTGTATATTTAAAAACAGACACAAGTATTCCAAAAGATAATTCTATGGCCACAAGTTTAAATTTTAAATAAAACAGAAGTGATGCCCTGACAGAGAATGTTATATAATATTTTTTGTTAAAAACATTACTTATGTTCTGCATGAGAAAATACTGCAAGAAAAAATGCTAGCAAATAAGACACTATAAAATTTCAAATTATAACTTCTCTCCTAAGTACACAAACAAGAACCTTTTATGTAGGTGTATCCCCCAGTGCAAGCTGGAATGAGCCTCATATTTAAGCTTGTTAAGCAGGTGGTTAGTTTAAGGTAGGTGGGTGAGCTAGGAAAACCACCACTCACCAGCCAGGAGTAAGCACTTTCCTTTCAGTATCTGGAACTATTTGGGCTGGTTGAACTGAGACTATCAGACAACTTTTAAGGTAGGATGCCCCTGCTATGTGAAACATTCTTGGCTTGTCTGCTACCATACAAAAAGAGAGAGCCAGTTGCTTAACCTTCGGCATTATGCCATCCTAGTACCTTAAGCCGTCCACACTAGTGGAGCACTGCCAGACAGGCAAACACTGTTCCCATACCCCATTCCACTATAATAACCCTTGCAAATCAGCCCAAAATGTAAAAGAATTGAACATTCACATGAATACCTGATGGGACTGCTGCCAATCTGAAGCAGAGCTCTGAACTGGTAACCTCTGCACTATAGTGGAGGTACTTCATGGATGACTAATAGCCAAGTAATTGGAAGTGTGTCCTTCAGATCCACTGAAATCCAACAAAGACTGAGTATAGTTTACCTTTTGAAGTGATTCTGAGCATTAACTCATATGTACAAGAAATTAATGATTGGTCTCCAGCCTCCAAGAAAGCCAACTGAGCGAGAACTTTGGAAGATCTTGATGTTAGGCCAGAAACTGGATCAGTAACCAAGATGGGACTGCATCCCTCCTTTAAAGGTAGTCACGGTCCTGAAGAGCAAAATTTACTTGGGGCTTTGCCACACTGCCCAATGGCATGACAAGTATCACCCTGCCTGTGACAACTGGAGAGGGGAACTGCCTACCTTGGTATTCCCCTTTCTTTTTTCTCTTGCCTTGCCCTTTCTAGAAGATTGGGTTCCTTGCTTTAGAAGACTTTTATGTGCAATCATACGAGGAACAAGATGTCAATAATCAACCCCAGCCAAAGAAGTGCTGGAGCCTGGCACGTGAGTCGGTGGTACCTCACTACCACACCTTCATTCAATTAACCACCTTGTTATGAAGTCTCAACAATCAATTCAAGCTCGTGCTGAGGGATACTACTACATACTTAAAAGGGTATTCCCAGGGGAACAATATTGTATTTAATAAAATAGTGCCATAGTAGTAGTAAAATACTGAAATAAATGTGATAGTACAATGGAAATGAGGTTATAAGTCAAAATTTAACTATGAAAAAATATAATAAACTCTCCTGCTTTACATTTTCTATTCACATTATGAAAAAGCAGCATTATATTATACTTTCACTACAGACTATTTCCAGTATAGCTGGCACAAACTCATATACTGTACTGAAAATACCAATTCAGCAGTCAAAAACTCAGTATCTTCTTGAACAAAACAAGATTATCAAAGACATACCTGAAAGCTTTAAATTTAGCAAACAGGACACCATTAATTACAAGAATAAAAATGAGGTAGCAACAAGATACAATCTGTAGTTGTATCTTGATTTCCTATTACCTGTGGAAAGTACTTGATGTACAATATAATTTTATATAAAAATACTAGGTATTCAAGTTAGAAGGATTCAACTTGACTGTTCTAATAATGGAAAATAAAAACATCTGAGGAGAGCACCTGAACTTTGAATTTAACTGAAAGCTTATCAGAATTTATTTCAAGTACCATATTCCTACTTCACTGTAATCTTCAAATTCTTACAATTAAATCACTTCTATATTCATTACAGTGCAAAAATTATGAATATGTGACAGAGATGCTTTCATCAGGTTAAGGCAAATCCAAATTAATATTGTTAATTTTCAAAAATACACTTTAAATGGCTTAAGGGGAAAGCTGTAGTGATCATACTTCTACTGTATACTGAAAGTAATAAAACTCACTGGTTCAATCTCTCCAAGATGACAATTTTATACTTCGAGAAGAACAGACCATGTGTACATGTACAACTCAGAAGTTATTCATAATTTCATTCTTATACAAAGAAAACTCAGAAGTGAGAAATGAAAGCAAAATGATCATGCACTGAATCAGCATAGATCGAAAAAAAAAAAGTTCTCGCAAAAGAAAATTGGCAATGTGTCCCACCTATTGCTAGGTTACACAGTAGTAAAAGTCAAACTGGAAAAACTTAAAATTCGTGGAGATACAGTATCTAAAATAACCACCTTTGTGGAAGTCACAAAGCATGAAACAGTGTTGTACTAAAGTCCACTTTAACTGTGCTGGTATTTCACAACACTTCCAACATAACACTGTGATGACTGTCTAAATATAGTTTTTTGCGTAAATAATACTTGGATGATCTCCCACTTGACTATAATGGTTACATCAAAGTTGAAGCATACTTCAAATATGCTCACACATAAGATGATAACCTTACGTATAATGTACTACTGTATACGTAATGTAATAATAAAAGGTGTGATATCCTAAGACTCCATCCAAGGTCATATTAAAGTAGGCACTACAGATGAGATGCTGATTTTGGATTCATTATACAGTACTATATCACTGAAGACTAAAAAAAATTAAAGACGTGCATTTTTGCAGTTTATGTCAACTGCCTCCTTCATTAGAAATACTTCAGGTTGCACAACTGCACAACACTGGACAACTTATACATGACACCAATAATTTGGCATTCATATATAAATATGCAGGATATCTAGAATCAATTTAATATAAATCAATTTGAAAACTGCAAATCCTGTAACTATAATTAATTTGCAGTAGTACTTCTTAAAAACTTGATCCATTGTCTTCTTTATTTCCAATGATCCAATGAGCTTATTCTGAAGAGTGATTTATACTAATTCACCACAGTTTGAGATCACAACTTTTGCAGTGGGTTTACCTGACCTTGTACCGCATTTCTGAAAAAGACAAAAGTCATGTAAACATCTCATTTCTTATTATTAGTAAATGACTTGACAAGCCATTGACTTCAAACTCCAAACTCTCACTGGGTTTAGTATCCCAATTTCTGATACATACCACATAAAATTTACTGAGTACATTATTTAACAGTGTATATAGATCACTTTAACAACATGACCTACCTGCAATACTGGAAAGTACAGTAAACAAAATTCTTACCTCAATCTTTTTCACAACATCTAAGCCAGACATAACCTGCCCGAAGACAACGTGCTTATTGTCTAACCATTCTGTTCTTTCAGTAGTCAGGAAAAACTGGGAACCATTACTGTTTGGGCCAGAATTTGCCATGGAAAGTATCCCAGGACCTGTCAAGATGCACAGTTTTATTGATTCATTAACCTTAACAACATCTGAGCATGTTTTTCATCACATACCTAATAAAAACTAAGAGGTCAACTTGAAATGAAGGACACAAGTATCCTTTGCAATGATTAGTACAGTATTGTTATCCATTTTTTAAACATACCACCACAGTTGATATCATACCAGTGTGCTTCAAAAGAAAATTCTCATCTTCAAATTTAGGACCATATACGGATCGGCCACCTGTCCCATTGTGTTCCGTGAAGTCTCCTCCTTGACACATGAACCCTGGGATGATACGGTGAAATGTGGACCCTTGGTATCCATATCCTTTTTCATGTGTACATAAACATCGGAAATTCTGAAACAAGTCAAAGGATGTAACAGATGATGGTGAACACATAAAGAGTATATGCATATAAAAACAGCTAGTGCAATAAAAAGCACTACCTTTCTTAACCTATAAATGCCAATGCATGGGTTAAAGACTCTCCATGCTAACCTGCACCAGGGCCAATGATTTTAAGGGAAAATCAGACAATTAATGATTTTGATGGTTCTACTAACAAGGTCTGTTCCCATGTTTCATTCTAGCATTAGATCTACAAAGAGGATTTCTAATTTTTGTCTGTTACTTTTGTCCACATTCTCCATCCTTTACCACAAAGCTATTCTAGTGAATTTCTAAAAATAATTAATACCCCCATACAACAAAACCATAAAGACTTTCAACTTAATCCCAACAAAGTCAGTGCATGACAAAAATGGCAAAAGAAGTGAAAACAACCTATCTTCTTCCATTATGCTGATACCCACAAAGGGTCAAAATGGCACGATATTCTGCATTTAAGTTCTCATGCTATGAACAGGCATTTGACTCTTTAAGAGCATATTCTGACCATAACCACAAGCCTTACTGGTTACCATTATTACTAGTTATTAACCCAGTATTAGTGGGGGATGCATACCACACTCCCCACCAAATAGCTAAATCTGCGAATACTTGGCACCCCTCTAAAATCGCTTATAACTACCTACATATATTGATAGTTTAAACACCACAGAAAAACCCAAAAACACTTGTACATGAGTATCTTAATAGTTATTCACAAAAAATGCATTTAGTCTTGAAAATGATGTGAAAATACAGTAATAATGAATATTTCTCTATGAAAAATATCACAAATAGGTGAATTTTCCGCTAATAATATGAACATATATTCCACAGAAAAATCTGAAAATAGGTGAAGCTGCAAATAGGTGGGGTCCACTGTGCTAAATTTGCCGGTCCACTGTGCTAAATTTGCCAAGTGCTTCAAGCAAAACAACCACAAAACACTCACATAAAATGACTCAAGTGCCTTGCATACATCCAAAAAATATCAATTTACTCACCTCAGCAGTTTTAGGAACAACATCTGCCCTGAGCTGCATGACGATACGTCCAACCAAGTTGTTGTTCACTTTAACGTCAAAGTAAACTTGTGGGTTAGTCTTCTTTTTCTTTGTCTTTGGCTCATCATCCTAAATAAAAACAATTTAATTTTAGTTCTTTGCATATCACAGTAGTATTATTATAATATATAGTGTAGACAGTCCACAGAGTACGGAGGTCGGTTCCATTCCCGGGAGCACTATCTATTCCCATCATAATTATGATGGGAATAAATAGTGCTTACATTTAACGATGCCATAAGTTGGAATGCCGTAAACCAAGCAGCCATAACCCAGGGGCTCCCTATATTCTATAGTCTATCAATAACTCAATTGCTAGTTAATGGCAGTGTTTAGAGCATCACGTAGTTTATTTATTTCCATGAATGCTTTGAGAAGTAAGCTACCAAAACCTACTGATGTTGAAAAAATTCAATGAAGTGTAAGTGAGTGGAAAAAAAGAAAAAACAATTCAGTGCAAGATATTTCTAAAGCTATGGGCATGCATAAAGCAAATTACATCAATCAAATTAAAACTGAAAATTAAATTACAGCAGTCTCCTCAGCAGATCTAGATCTTTTCACTCCTTCTGATGGCCCTTCCTGACTCTCTTCACCTTCTTTAGCCTCTTCTTCACCTTCCTTTTCCTTCTCTAATGTTGCACCAGAATATTTATTTAGCCACTCATCATCCGCCCAAACAGCACGTGAAGAACCTTCCTTCGCCTTTTGAGGCTTTGCAAGGTTGACTCTGATCGTACGACCGTACAACTCACTTTCATTCTGAAAAAATATATACGGAAGTTAAAATCTGTGAACCAACATACGTGTATTTCAAAGGCTTATAATAACCGACAGAAAATCTTTTCTTGACTGACGCTTTAAATGGAATTGTTGAGGGAAGACCCTGAATGACAATTTGGTTATTACTGACAGATAACTAGCTGTAAAAGGGAAATTCCAAATGTAGGTCGATCCTCTTTTCAATCAATTATTTGAGTTTTCACAAGAGTCGTAATAAAAACACTCCCTTAACTACAGTGAGAAAAAGCAGCAAAAAATACCATATTATCAATTGCTGCTGCAGCATCTTCAGGAAGCTCAAATTCAACAAACGCAAACCCGCGATGCTTTTCCGTTTCATAGTCAAGTGGAATCTGGATGTCAACTACCTCTCCAAATGGGGCAAAGGCAGATCTGAGCACATCTTCCGTAACCTCATCGGCTAAACCACCTGTAAAAATCAGAAAACTTACATAGGTCACTTATTCCTTTTGCAAATAAAATGACATGATTTACATCCTTCTTTCCACAACCGCAGAAAGTATGAAATTCAAGATCTAATATAAAGTATTATACAACAGCAGAAAGTAACAAAATCTATCTTGTCTTAAATATTTTAAAAATAATAATAATAATAAACACTGAGATTTTCTGTAATAGTATTTGAAAAGGAGCTTGATACTAGTACATCCAACATAAGCAAAAATATACAGATACTAGTACATCCAACATAAGCAAAAATATACAGAGATGATATTTTATGTTAATGACAAGGTATCCCATAAACATGAAAATTTTCATTATTAAAAGGAAGTATAAATGTATATGATACTTTTTTATGGTGCAGAAAGTATTTGTAAATGTTTATGATGCTTTGTTTAAATAGAGTAATAATGTCTGAGAAGTAAAGCAATTTCTGTACTCGGCTAATTTTAGCACATCATTCTGACAATTTTGATTTTTATTTTAAAATAAACACACAGTATAATTCCTCAGCTTAAAAATGAGACCAAAATCAGCCATACAAAAAAAAAAAAAAAATAGAAATTTTTGCGGCAAGCACTTAAAGAGAAACTATCCCTAAACTAACTAGCAGGGAGCCAGAGCAAAGTGTGTTTTACCAAAGATGGGTTTTGAACCTTCCAAAATATTTCAAATGGTTATTATGACTTACGAGTACTACGTATCTCCTTTCTGTTGAAAACAACAAAACTGATAACAACACCAGTTACGAAGCTACTGAGAGACCCCTTTAATTTTGTAGACATCAATCACAAGGCAGCATTCATACATTGGAAATACCTTTGTTTTCAGTTGGGCAGCTGCATACATATAATAAATATTGCACTTATTAAAAAAATAGTAATTGTTTCACAGAGTGAGAGATCCTAAGCCCTCCTCCAAAGTGGTTAAGGACATCTACAATAAAGAACCAACAGAAATAAAGCAAACAGGTAGTTAACTATGTAGAAAATACTGTACAATAATATATATCGGCCTATGGTGAACACCCTCCAAAGTTTTAACCACAATGTCTTATGACAGGTTCTAAAAGTCTTTGTATCTTTTCTTATTTATGAAAAGTTGGACATCATATCCCTGGACTAGTTAATGCAGGAAAAGAAACAAACAAAGAAAGGATTCCTTTCTGGTTAAACCACACATGGTTGGCAACACTCGCCTGCATTCCACAAGGAAGATTTATGAAATACTTAGCACAAGAGAAAATACAGTGTCTGCAGACAGTACTGTTGAGGCATTATCTAAATAATGAAGTGATTCGGGTAAAAAAGCTTTTCAATATCCCACAGAATATGTAAAAACTGGTTATATGCAGCACCAGAAATATCTTAAGTCACCTCACCTCAAATCCAAAATATACGGGTATTTTTCTTTAACGATACTGTTTCTGTCTACAAAAATTACAGGTGTAACAGTTACGTACACTTCATCTTGCAAGTGGCTACCAAACAGCATAACTTAGAAGAAGCATCCAGCAGCTAAAAAAATACTTGCAACAAGTTTAACACATTTTAAAAAGACATTCTAAACAGCATAAAACACATACTGCATACACATTTAAAAAGCAAAAAACATAGTCAAGAGCTTTTCAGAACAAAGCAAAGCCAGTAACTATATTTGTTTTCTGAGCTCCACAACAAGAGAAGATCTAAGAACAGCCTGCTGTAAGCACCAGATGGCATGGGTTCAAGAATTCCCAATTTGTAGAAACCGATGAAAATACCCAGCAACTACTCATTAAGTAAGGCGAATTCCCAGGTAAAATACATTATACACGAACAGTTCTTTCACAGGCCTTTACCTTACTTATAAAATTAGTTTTGTCAGTCTAAAATTTGATAGCATAAGAGTCCTTTTTATTCAGTCAACTTAAAAAGTTCCACTAATAAGCACAAACAGCTCCTGTGGGAAGGTGTTGCCTACAGTATGCCTTGTGAGGTATTCTGTAGACAGCACTAAGATTCTTTGTGATGGCCTTGACCTCTTCTAGATATCTGTTCTCTTTGGTCTCTTCCACCTACCTGTCTGACTTCTTCAACTTAGCCTCACTCTAATTTTCATCTCACATTTCAGAACATATCCTTAAGGCCATTCCTAGGTAACACATTGTCACTACGCATTCTGTTGCTTGTATGTCCATGTGAAAGGTCTGAGAGTACACAGCTAGAGTAAGGCAACAAATTAAAGTACAAAACTACTTCCCCAAAGCACTAATGCTATAGCAGAACTACCAATTTAAAATCAAGGAGCTACAAGTTGTTCTGAGCCCATTCTTAGAAATCTTTACGAAGCCATTACTATTGGCTTCTTAAAAACAGCTACAGTAGACTGCCATATAAGCACAAATAATACAGTATGTATTGGTAACCTCCAGTTATGTACAAATTGGCTAATACATTTTGGACAAGATATCTGATTTAACTATTTCCCTCACATCAATGAACTTGCAGTATGGTAGGTATCAAATAATCTTTGATGCCTCCTAAATCTGTGCCAATATTTGGGTCTAGTTGCCACTGGGAAAATGTGGATTTGGATTTATCCAAGAGAATCTTATATTCAAGATGGATCTCCACTGCACCACATGAGGTTTACTGATGGCACTAACCCCCTACAGGATCAGCCAAAACAATCTGTTCAGCCACTGTTGGTGGCAAGACTAGATATTCTTTTCATAGGATGAGGCACCTAGGTATTTATCAAATTTAGCTGTCCGTAAGGCAGTCCACATGTAAAATAAAATGCTTTTATATCAATCTTTTGGAATTGAAGGCAGTATTCGTAGTCCATCAAGCCTTCCCCCACCATATTTCCAGTAAGGCTGTAGGGGTGACATTGGACAAATCCACCAGGATGGCACAACAATGAAGACACAAAATTCTCATGTATTTGATATCTGGCAATGGATATCTTTTTGGAGTAGAACAGAAGGGTCACCTGGCTCCAGGAGAGCACAGGCAGTCAGTGACACAGTGGTTAATTCATAAGCAGGCTGTTATGGGAATAATGGGGCACTCCTTGGTGGATAAGTTCACAACTAATTTGCAAAGCAGACAACAAAATTATAGTTCAGTATAGCCATGCCATGTGGCATGGGGAATTGAAGCTTCCAAGATACCAAGGGCAGTACTGGAGGCGGCTTGTGCTAGTGTGTGGTCGCCAAGTCAGACTATCTTTTAGGAAAGACTCAGGGGAAACCTGTAAAAGTGGGGAAAATCCCAGTTGGTAGGTATCAGTATCATCATCCTGGGATAAATAATTGAGCCATACTCATGCCCTTCCCCTTTGTTAAAGAAAGTGCAAAGTGAACATAGCTCTAGGCCTGGTTTCATTTAGGAGTATGCAGGGGTCATGAAGTCCCCAAGTCAAATTGCCTCTGATACATCATACACCATATTTCATAGGCCTCATTTTTTGTGAATTACCACTTGCAGACATTAACCGAGTACTCTTCTGAATACTTACATTGTGATTTACATATATTTCAACAATTAGACCTATGGAAATAACAGCATTGACTTCATTTGGGCTTCTGCCCCAACTTGTAGAACTCTGTTTCCCACAGACATTCCTCATAATTATTAAATATAGTGGTCAGGTAAAAAAAATGGTTTGGAAAAGCAAAAATAGTAAAGATGCTAAACACAATACCGTATAAGCAATAAAAAAATGGATTTATATAGTCTTGCATATTCATATTTTTAAAAATAAACTAATTTATTCTAATTCAGTTTTAGGGTAATACTGTACTATGGTACTTTAATGCCTAGCCCAAACCAAATGTGTTATCAGAAAGGTTGAATGATGGTCATTTAGACATTTTTTGCATGGGGACTAGTACGTATAAGGGGCAAGTGTACATTACGCTGTGCATTTATAGCTAACGAAGTGAAGGCTTGTTATTTTCTGAATCCAGAGCTGTTGCTCTCAAGGCATCCCATTCTGAGTTAAATGAACATTAATAAGTGACATGTGCCTGTAGTTCACATGATAATCACAAGACTCATATACGAGCTTTTCAGTTAATAAATAATTACCCCCCTATGCTAAAGTACTCTGAACTTTTAAGACAAAGGCCATTTTCACAAGTTTCCACAGTTTGGCAATATCTTCCTTGTGTATAAGATGTGTAGACTGAGTTTGTACATGATGTATTTCATACAGAATACACTGAATTACTTTATCCATCTGTGAAAGTAAGGTCATCCCTAAATGTGAAAATAAATTTTGGTTAAAAATGCCAGTTACCAGGATACAGAATGGGGCATTGAGAAATGTGTCTTCCAATCTTAAGGTAAGCAACATATACTTAGTGTAACACTAACAAGCTTTAGGACATGTGGTGCACAAGGTTATGTCAAAATGTTCTGTATTTCACCTTCTGATTTATGGTGCTCTAGATCTGACTAGGATGGCTGATCATGAGGGGAGAAGCCCTTCACTCAGGTATGGACAAAGCATTCCGGGTTTAAGGTATTTCTCTTTATTTCACTCCACGACTTTTCAAGCCACTTTAAGTCAAGTTATGTGGGTGGGCCAGGAAGGTGAAGCCTCCAGCCAGGTAAAGCCCTAGCAACCTAGGTTAGGTTAGATCAGTTAAGATGCTTGAAACATTTTTATGTAAAAAAAATTACTTGTGAGTACTAGCCTATAGGCTAGGCGACCTGTGATTTAATTGAAATATGTATTTTTTCACAAAAACAAAAATTTTACTTTAATCCATTGTTGCATTTTGGGTTTGAAAATATAATTCTCTTACTATATTCATATGCAAGTTGACCTAACCAACCACACCTAACCTAACCTAACCTAGGGTGTCAGGTCCTTTCCCTACTGCATATTAGTCTGAAAGCACTCCATAAACAGCTTACGTTTCATCTGAATGAAAAGTATTAATTGGATACCATCCTTGTATTTCACTCGTTTTGTCTTTGCCCCACCCAAATTCCCCCTTACTGTAGAAAAGAGTTCAAAGGTAAATTACAGGTTAACTACAACTGACCCACAAAAACTGATGAAAATTTTTTATTGAGCATCCAAAATACTGTAGGAAACTGCAATTTATAATTAGGGTTAAAAACCGCATGGTACAGGGGTGGACCATGTACGATCAATGTGTACAACCCCAAAAAAAGTCATTATAACGCGTCCTGACATCGGAGATGGGCATCAGACGCGACTTATTGGTGAGAAACGTAGCTAAAGACCTCTACTCCGGTGTCAAGACGCGTTATAATGTACTTTTCTTGGGGTTGTACACATTGATCGTACATGGTCCACCCCTGTACCATGCGGTTTTTTACCCTAAATTACTCGGCATGCCAGTATTAGTACTTAGATTAACCAAGATAATACCCAAGCGAACATAGCCTGGGGTCAGGGCTACAGTAGCAGGCATTTCTGCAGTAGGTGGTCTAGGATACTTCTGCGGGAATGTGACTTAACCAGACTTGGGTATTTTTACCGAACCTAACCTTGGATTCCATTCCTTAACTTGGCCAGGGGGGCAGGGACGACGTTGCCCGTCCCCCCCAGGGTACGCCAGGACCCTTCTCTCTGAATTCTACCCTAATAAAATTTTTTCAACCTGATCAAGCGTTATGGTTCACTGCATTTATCAGCGGCAGCCCCCACACCATAATCCCAGTTCCCCTCTAGGAGTCCTCTGGGTTAGGTTAGGGTAGGTAGCCTACTTGACGAATACAGGAACCAGGAACCAGGCTAGGATAGATGGGAAGCCAAAGGCCAAGCGCTGGGACCTAAAAGGTTATTCAGCGCTGAAAAGGAAATGGACAGTAGGCTACCTTAGGTAGGTAGGCTAGCCTATACAAAGAAAGTCTGAAAGGTGCAGGTAGCCTACCTAACAGGAGGCAAACCTTAAAGCAGTTGTGAACCGATTATTAGAGAAGGTGGAAAGCCAGATGGAAGAGAACGAAGAGACGTGACAAAAAACCTTAGGCAGTGCCTACAGTGCACTGACAGCGCTACCCGTCATAGCGTTCGAAGCACCTAACGTTAAAACCCTTTGCTCTGGTGTATTTAACATGGTTAATGTTATTTCAACATGGATAAAGCGCCTACATACAACATATTAGCCTCGGTGATAACATACCCACATAGAGAATACGCTTATTGCTGTTTGACATCTCGGACGGGAGCGGTTCCGGGACTCACACTTGACCTGTCACAAGAAGGTCACCACGAGACAAATCCTGGCGACAGACTGAGCCGGTATTTTTGTAAACAAACCTTTTAAGACGATGAAACGAGATCTGCGCTCTCATTGGACGAGGATTCCGCGATTCTCATTGGCTCCAGCGATGCCCAACGTTTTGTTTACGTTAGTTTCCGAGAAAATCATGAGGAAGCGATGGAATTCATGGCTATCATCCTTTTTTTGAAGATCTAACGAAATACTTAATTAAAGCTATGAAGGAATTCATAAAATTATATTCAACTCAAGCAAGGGCAGAATAGAACGGGCATGGGAGCCGTTTTATACGAAAATCCCGTCGACTAATGCTACTACTACTATTACTACTTCAGCGCGAACAAAATTTTGGGTTGATGGATCCAGTGGGAAAAATGGCAATCCCGGCTTCGGTCCTATGCGACATTGCAATTAACACCTAAAATGCTTATTTATAAGGACAATACTGTTTAATGTGCATCTATATATTCACATTTGGCACTGAATAATAACAATGTATCCAGATGTAAGAGAATTTTTTTGACACTGTAGGCCTGAATATCGTAACCGCGGAGAAAAACTCGAACAAGCATACAAAAGGTAAACTGGGCCGAATACAAGAGCCGTTTCTAAGGTAATTTACTACTCTTACTACTACTTACAAAATGTGCGATTGGCGGGTTGTTTGGATTTCAGGGGGAAAAAATCAGGTATGATACCTGATACTGAAAAAAAATGCTGACCAGTATGCCTAGACATATAGGCACATTAGAATTAAAAGATAGGAAAAAGTAAATGAGAAGACACAAAATATTTGTGCTGTGAAGAAATAACTGAAAACTTAGAACCGTAGAACATTTGGTGTGAAACATGCGTATCAAGAAAGTAAAGAGGAATTGATGGCTAAAATCCTTCGTTTGCTGATCTGTTGAAAGAAATTGAAGATTTGTGGTATTACAGAGACAATATTCTTAAACAAGCACGAATGAAGGAGAAATAGAACGAATAAGGGAGCCATTTCATTGGATGATTGCTTTTACTAGTACTACTAATACTATTGCTCCTGAAACTGCCCGTAAAAAGCTAAAGCTAAAACGAAGACAATATATATGCATATAATATGGCCGCATCATAGGGGCGGCAATGACGTCACGAACACGAAGCAAAGCTCTTCTGGACGTCTCTTCTCCCGCCTTAGAATCAAAGTATTCAACAGCACAGGCAGAGTTGCCACGAATAGGGGAAGTCTGCTGTTCGTAGGGGAACCTACCTTTGTGTAGGGGGGTGTAGGGGAATTTCACTTGTTTCCCTTATAAATATGTATTTTCTTTAGTATTGTAAATAAAAACAAAATTGAATATTATTAGCATCGATGAAAAATATTAAGCAGCACAGCATAACAATGACAGCATTGAAAACTCAGTATGTGCAAATTCTAAGGGAAATATATAGTGTTCCAGATTCAGACTTGACTTGGAATCTGATTGGCTTCAGTCTAGCCAGTTCCTTATAAAGACTGTGAGAGAAAAATTTACTATTAATTAACAGACGTTGTTTTGGGATTTTTGTAGTTATTCCTAAGTCAGCAGAGGCCACCGCTCCCAAATATCTAGGAAGGTGGGAAGCAGGACAAGATGGCTCTCTGCGAAGTCGGCCTATGTGATAAGGATTGGTGGTAGGAAAATCAGGACTCAATGGGCTTCTCACGTGCGCTTTTCTCCAGGAGTGACTGCAAATCAGCTAATAACTACGTTTGTTGAACGAAAGGATTACTGTAGGATTAAAGAAAAATTGAATGTTGCTGCAATGGTAGCTAGAGAAACTTTCTCTGAATTGTCTTGCAAGGTGATGTAACTTTGACAAATAGAGGATGCTGCATTAGCCTGCTCTAGCTGGATCTCCTTGTCCTTCAGTGATTAGAGTATTTTTAAAAAGCTACATATCGAGGTTTTTTTGTAACAGAATAATCTGGCATTTATTTATGTTTACCATAAATGCATTGGCATTTGTCTTAGAAATATATTTTCATAGGTTACTTGAATAGAGTCCATCTTTCCTTTCTCGTTGATTCAAGGCAACACTGTTGTTACATCCATGAATTTGACAATAAAAGAATAAAAATGTTCTTCAATATTACATGTTTATCATTTTTGCTTGTAAAATCTAAGTTTTCATCTTCTAATTGGACAAAGTTCTGTGACTATAGTGCTGCATCACTATTTTTTTCATTGGGTACAAGGCACCCGGAAAATAATAACTTTTACTCTAAATTAATTAAATTTTTATGCATATTTTCTTTAACCGAATTCATTCTTCTATATCTAAAATTTGTAGTGTTTATTTTCAATAAGAATTGAAACTAAAATGTTATACTTCACTTTCGATTATCATATCACATTTGGTGCGTAGGAGATAGTAACAGGAAAATCACCCTTGATGTAGGGGGAAAGCGATGATTAATCTTAGTGGCGTTGCACAAATTTGCAATACTCCACTGATCTGTGGATACTATGCCCACCTGTTCAGCTTATGGCTGTACGAATAGGGATTGTAGTGGTGGTACGTAATTTCACAGGTGAGTTGAGAACTGTTGTATAACCAGATACACGATAAAAATCTGCAATTCTGTTAGTGTGGATGTGATTGGTTTAGTAGCGAGTGCATGGCGGTAATTCCTTACAGTACTATTCTGTGCCTTATCGTGTTCGCCCTTCATAATTAATAGTGTTTCATTTTTATGACGAAAATGCCTTACTACACACAGGTTGTTTTCTCCGTTTATTTCTGCCAGGTTCCCCTGAGATAAAGCGTTGCGGAGGAAGTGGATCCTGGCCACACACAGGCCGAATTTCGATCTTTTTGCGTCGGCAGTGCTTTGCTTGGAACATTTTCTGAGGATGATTTTCAAAGGATCAAACCGAACTACTATGTCAGTTCGGGTCGATCCAAGTTGAAGAGAGGCGCCGTACCGACTGTCTTTCAAGGTCTTCCGTTTCATTTGCAAAAGGTCCTACTACTACTACTACTACTACGAAGACTAGGAAAGCAACTGGCATAGTATAAACTGTATTTCTTTGGATGCCTGATGTAATTATTTGACATAAATGTCGTTGATAATAGATCTACATTAATGTTTTTCGTCTAGTATGCAAAAATAAGGGGTAAATTCCCGCAGCTTGGAATGTGATATGCGTAATTATTATGGCACCATGTTTGTTTACATTAAGGGAAGGTGTGCAGTGCTGCAAGCGGCCGCGCGATCTGGCCAGTTAGGGCTACAAATCTCAAATTTGGCTATTTTTTTCTTTTACACCTTTGAGCGACCAGATTTCACAATCAGGGATTGCGACTTTTGGTTTGACTTGGGCTCTTACTTGATTCGATTTTTGCTACTTTCATTTAATTTTTATACTAATAATACTAATTTATAATTGAACCAGTGGCCCCTCATATTAGTTCGGCGTGACTGTCATGGCTTCTGCTCCGTTGACATACGGAAAATATCGCACAAAAAAGTCTCAATGATAACTTTGTTCGCCTATGGCTGCAGTAATAACTGTTTGCAGAGAAAGGATCTGAGTTTCTTCAGATTACCCAATGAAAAAAAAGGTGAGTTATGATTGTAAACTGTCAACAGTTCTAGAATATTAGTATGCCAGGCTGTAGGTAGTCACAGGTGACAGCTGGCTAAACGATTGGTTATTTTTCAGTAGAGTCCACCCACCTCCTACGTTGTAATTTATTTTGTTCTTGGGTAAAACACATAAAAGCAACATTTTTTATTCTAAATACATTACCTGCGTAAATGCATAATAACAGAGGAAAAAATAATGAAATTACGGTAAGTATATAGTATACATTTCCCCCAAGTTCTTATGTTTCAAATGTCAGGAAGATTCGCTCTCATTTGCTCATGTTGGTTTCCTTTCTGACTCCTCCCCATTGGTCACTGTGACGATGTCTTCCTATATGCGCAGAAGTTCTACCTACTCATCCCGGTCCTCTAATTGTCCATGTAATGTAATATTATTGGCTAATGGATTCTGCCCAGTCACAATTCTTATATATTTCTGTACGAAGTTTTGATTGGCTTTTCATTTAAGACGGCAGGTTGTTTACTCCCCACGCCCCCGCAAAAAAAAAAAAAAAAAAAAAAAAAAACTCAGTGCAACGATGGCCTCCGTGTGCGAAGGTTGTGTACTTACGGAGAGTGATGCAGCATCACGGTTTACTCGTAATAACGAAGAAACGTTATCCTTTTTACGAGAACACGCAGTCTTACCGAGAGCAGTGAAGTGTCCCAGGTGTGATAAGCCTTGCACTTTAAGGGCGGAACGGCATCAATGGGAGTGTTACTCTAAAGTCCGGAAGCCTAAATCGAAGAAACGAATCCAGTGCAATTTTTCGGTGAGCGACTACAAAGGGACATTTTTAGACAAGTGCCACATCGATCCCTGGAAACTGGTGCTGTTTGTGAATTTCTGGTTGCGCAAATGGTTCAGCCATCGGCAAATATTTGACAATTTGCAGTTGAATTCTCAGACAGCGGTTACCTGGAGACGTTATTGTTCTGAGGTGGCAGAGGATTTTGTCGCTCATCAGCCCCCAATCGGAGGGCCAGACATTTTTGTCGAGATCGCCGAATTTGAGTTCGTCAAGTCTAAAACCGGACGTGGAAGGGAAGATGCTGCTGGGGTCTGGGTGTTCGGTGGTATTGAGAGGGTTTCCGAGAAGTTTTTCGCCGTGGGGTTAATGGAAGATCCTCGTCGTGACAGAGCCACGTTAATCCCTCTTATTCGAAAGCACATCAGACCAGGGAGTATCATCGTGAGTGAGGAATGGCCAGATGGGATGAAAATGAACGACCTCGGCTACCGGCACTTGACCACTCATCACAGTACGGAATTCGTGGTTCCCCCAAATCCAGACGTTCATACTCGGAATATCGAGCGCTTATGGAGGGACATCAAGTCTTTCGTGCTGAGGTCCGGTATTCGGAGAGAGTATTACCAACAGTACATCTCCCGGTACATCTTTATCAAGTCGGTGGGTAATTCTGAATTGCTGCTTCATACATTCTTCATTGCTGCCGGAAAACTTTATCCTCACACCACAGGACCCGGCAGTTGCTCCACGTCATCAGGAATAGGAAGGCAAGACAATTTGTCATCGTAGACAATTTTAAGTACGATTTTTTTAAGGGGGGAGGGGGTCAGAGGGGCATATAGCCCCCCGGTAAGTGAGGGGGGCCACACCAGGTAAGGATAACCTCCCCCTAGGTTAGGTTAGGTGTGTTTGTTAAGTTAGACATCTTCTCTTAAACATTTACTGTACTTCCCATGTTTGTAAATTGTGGTTTAGAAAATGGGAAGTTTTAGAAAACGGAGCTCAAGTTGATTAGTAACCTCATTCCGAGTCAGTCACCCTCATATTTTTGAATGGAAAACCATTTTTTTCTGTTTTCTTGTTTTGTTGTGTTCTATTGTTATTAGGTCATTTGCTTATTGCTCGTTTTTGTTTCCCCCCCTCCCCACCAAAACCCCCAGTTCCCACCTGGGTGCCCCCATTACCGTTCTGGGTATTTCTATATACTAAGCATTCCGCATCGTCAGTCCCGGTGAATACAAGAGCCACCAGGAATTGGGATGTCAAATGTATTTCGCCGTGTTTAGTATGAGCCCCTGGGGGTTAATTACAGTCGCCCGAATAATTATTACTTGAAATTCTTGTTCAGTAGGTAAAACTGCCATAGTCTAGGCCGCCGCAGAATAGTAATATAGATCTACCCCGTTCTGATATTTAGGATGGTGGTTCAATGGTAAACAAGGGTTTTGCCCAAGATAATAACATGAAAACACAACAAAGCAACAAGAAAACTAGCAGAAAAAAATGGTTTTTCATGCAAGAATTGCTGGGTGGACCCTTAAGGAAAAATGTCCAAACGATTAATGATATAACCAATCCAAGGTCTTATGGTAATATACATAGGCTATACCTAGTAAACATGTACTATCAGATTACTATTTAAACCAGTAGCCTCAATATCAGTGTCTTTGTCGGGAGACATGTTAACTGTAGACTGTCACTGCCACAGGTTCAAGGCCTGATCTTCAGCATTATGGTCAACCAGGTTGATCTGATTGAGTAATTTAGAAAGTACTACTACTAATTAACAACATATCCTGCTTAGGGGGAAACACCGCAGTGGATCCATCGTCATCACGTGGATCAGCCTTATCCACTTGATATTTAATTGGTGAAACAAGAATACAATTACATCTTTAAGCATACCATTCAAAAGATTGAAGTTTCGTCAACATGATGTGATATATGAAAGTGCCATACAAATTAAAATAGGCATGTGAGGTCTTCGTAAAATATGTTTTCAAGGCAGTTTTTAAATCCAATATGGCGTCCACCGACTGAGGTGCCATTCGTAACCGCAAAGGATCCAACATCTTTCCCAGCCTTCTCTGCACTTTTGAACAATGTGAGCGTATATATGTAACTTTTACTGATCATTCTCAAGATTGCAGTTGTAGTCAGCACAATAAAACAACATTTTGTTGCCTATATTAGTGAAAGTATGAAACATCTTACTCCCGGGGTCATGGTTTGAACTGAATTAATTTTAACCTTGTAATTGGTGGTTTTATCCTTACTGCCATCACAACTGAAACTCCACAGTGCTTATTTGATTGTAATTATACACATTTTGGTCTTAATTCACTCCAAATTGCCCTTGGACTATGTTGCGGTTCCTGATTCCTAAGCGCTCACTCCACAAACACAGTTGCGGGCAGTACACGACTACATGTTTATGAGATGCAAAGCTTTATTCCCTTAATTGTTTACTTTACTCATTATTTAGTTTAACTTTACTTTGTTACTTCAAAATGTTTATTTAATTCATGTCTATTATCCTTTTTTTGCAACCAAATTAACCCCAAAAAATTACAGATATTTCTAAAGTAGATACGAGTAGACGACAGCAAAATGACTCATCGTTGCCTATATAGTGGAGCTTCACACATACGCCGATGCATTTACAAACTGTTTCCATGAATTCTAGTTGTCATAGTAATGCAATAATGATAAAATTGCTGTAATATGGTAACACACAAACAATAGAAGAGCGCGAACAACGCTGTAGGCACTGTTCACAGCAAAACTTGATATTTGAGTCAGGAATCTATTTACTTTTTCAACAACGAATATTTTCAAATTAATAATCATGAATATGTAAAAAATTTATGCAATTCATGACCTTATAATGCTGTTTAACTATTTATTGAAATATTATCTAGTGCAAGCTTCGTCTTCTTCTTCTTCTACCAAAACATCATAGTTTCCTTGGATAAGCTGCGGTTGGTGTCATTGTTGACGATTGTTGTGAAGAAAGTGCCTCAGCTTCTGTGGGTGCAAGGGTGTGCGCATTTAGCACATGGAATGGAACGTTTATTGACACAAGCGACTCCGCAAACATCGAGATTGTGTCATTCTTCTAAATTGTTGGTGTTATAAGTAAAAATTTCGAAAGCACCATGGAGGTATGTTTGCACTGCGCATGGCGAGACTTTCACTAACCTCTGTTTAATCTTAAAATATGACCGTAATTTCTAACTTTGGAGAAAATACTTACTTCGAAAGGGATAGTAGAGGTCTCGAGCTGTTGCTCTCACCACCGATGACTCGTGATTGGTGCCCACCTCCAGTGTCAGGACGTGTTAAAGTACTTTTTCGAAGGGTGGATCCACACGCGGTGAAAACTGGATCAGCTAGTCCAGTCGGGTGTTTCCCCTAATCTGTGTACTTGAATTATGAAAAAATTTAGTATTTGAATTAGCTATAATTATGAGAGGGGTAATATGCATGGTCTTGTTACCTACCTAATGGTAAATTTCATTGCAGGAGTAAGCGATGGGTGGCCAACTGCAAGAGGGGAGATTTGCTGAATAGAGACGTCGATTATCTTGACCACAACGGTAGACCTTGTGCAGAACACTTCTCGGCAGAACAGTTTATGAACACTCAGGAAAAAAAACAGTGTATCGCCATACAAGCACCGAAGGAAAGATTTTCCACTCCACCAAATGAGCATCATGTCAGGAACCCAGAAGCACAAATAGGTGGGGGTTAACACTAGCAGTCCAGAGGAGATGGACCAGCTGTGTGCCATCTCAAAGGAGGCGTTCCAGCTCTACTTCCAACAGCTTGTCTATGTACATGTTTTTTGCACCAATCTGTCATTATGTTCATTTGTAATATCCACAGGGTATATATAAGTAGCAGTCTTCAACTATGAACAGTATACCTTTAATATAAGATTATTACATAGAAATAAACTTTTCAGTATTTACATACCGTAATTATCTATCATTATTTTATCCACTACTACAGTTAACTCCCAAACTTAAACCCCCCTCTAAAAATGCTTATATATGAGTTTTTAATATTGCAAAATGTGCATTTAGTTGTGAAAATATGAAAATACAGTAGTAATTGTGAGTAGTTGTCGGTGAAAAATACAGCGAATATGTAGGTGAATTTTCTGTGAATGTGTGTAGTATAAGGTCCATAGAGAAAGCCTCCAATTGGTGAGTCCACGAATCCAGAACTGTGAATGGGGCCGGTCAACAGTATACATATTATAATATAAGTCTTCAGGATATATAATGCACCCTCAAAATATGATGTAAACTTGAGCTAAGCAAATTTTCCATCATCAAGAAGAGTCCAATTTTACAAGAGTTATTACAGTTTATTAGTACTGTTAGAAACTAAAAGTATTCAGGGATAGTACATTGAATTAGTATATTGAATTAGAATAAAATTTCTGTACATTATATATATTTGTTATTTAGTGATACAGACTAGATCATTGGTAAATCTAAATGTATTTGTATATCCAAATCTGCCATCTAAGGGTTCTTTATTTAAGAATTTAAGATTGATAGAAATATAAGTACTACATACAGTACCTGATAGAAATATAAGTACATACAGTACCTACTCTATAAATTGTCAATGTCAGGGTTATAGTTATGTTCTGTCCTTCAAGTTCACAATTTTATCTCTTTTTCTACAGTTCATGAGAAAAAAATTGAGAGTGAAAGTAATGAATATGTTGCAATGGAATCAGTTTGCAATAAGGAAGAGGTCACCAAATCAAGCTTAGAACCATTGCATATAAAAGAAGAAATTGAGTTTGAGGAGTCTGTCACCATAAAAGAAGAACCAATTGAACTTGAGCCTGAGCCTGACTTGTCATGTATAAAAGAGGAAACCCAAGATTATTTCAGTTCAGAAGTTGTAGTAAAAGAGGAGAGCAGACAAGATTGCTTTACGTCAAATTTTATGGACTTTTGTAAGTATATTGAAACTTTATTTTTTGTATTCTTAGCTCAATCATTATTGGGGTTATAGTTTTTATTGTCCTTTTGCAGGTGTTTTATTATGTGTCCCTCCTTATTTATTTTGTTTTGTCTCTTGCCTTCTCAAATGCAGTATCTCCAGCTTTCTAGGCCTTCCTCTTCTTCATGTCCTTAGCACTTCCATGAATTCTCTGGCAACATGGTGCTCATCACGTCCCCTCCTCATCAAGTGCCCAAGTCGTCTTAGTCTTAATGCTTGGGCTTTCTTGGAGACTTAATTGATTTTTATTCCTCTGATGTATTTATTTCTTATCATATTTCTCCTTGTCACCCCACTCCTTCATTTGAACATCTTCATTTCTGCCACATCTATCGTAATTTGTTCTGTTCCCTTCAGTTGTGCCTTTTCTAGCCCATATATCATGGCAGGTCTTACCACCACCTAGTGTACCTTGCCCTTCAGCTTAATAGGGACTCACATGTCACAGAGTGTGTTTGATATCCCCTTCCATTCATCCATCTAACTTGAATTCAGTGGATAACTTCTTTATCCTTATCACCCACTGCATCTGTTATCAAGCATGTGTCATTTTTGGTACTTCCAGCTTAGTCTTGGCTTGCTGATCATTCTACATTCCATATGTCATATATACTAACTGGCTTTAGCCTATCTCGATCCTTATACTGACAGTCTTTAGCCTATCTTGATCATTTTATTCTCTAATGCCTATCACCGCCTATCTAGCTGTTTCTCAGCTCCTCTCCAGTTCCTGCAAACAAGGCAGTGTTGTCAGCTTAAAAGATACATGAAGGGGGGTCCCTCCTCCTCCCTTACAACCTCAGCCATTACCTACTGCACAAAATTGAACAAGACGTTGCTTAGCACTTATCCTTTGTGTGTTTTCCTAAAATTTTTCATAAGCTCCCACACTATTGTAGTATATTTATCATTGGAAACAAATACACCTGTATAGCTTGATGTCCATGGAAATATATTTTGTATGATATTCTATTTTAAATGATAGCTATTATCTACAATACATTTAATATGTATATATGGTCATTTGTTATATGAAATTATGATTTTCAATGTCCTTGATATTCAAGCATTATCATATTTAATATACGATTACATACTTTCTTTTTTCATTTTTTTTACATTCATTTCCTTTCTATAATTTTTTCTGTTATTTTCATGTTATGTACTTCTTGCATTTGTTTTTCTCACTGGAATACTTCCTCTGTTGGGGCCCTTGAGTTTACAGCAGTTTGCTTTACTATTGCTATTACTACTAAGAATAGCTATAATGGTAATGATATATAAACTTACAAACTGTAAAAGGGATTTTGACGTAGGAAAAATCTATATCTGGGCTCGGAAGCCGTGTCGCTCCGTGAAATAAGTCCGTTTAGTGTTATTTCTAGTAAAATATTGCTATAATACCAGAGAACTGCTAAATTGGACATGTCAGAACTCTCTGACTCGCTCACCTATAAAAAAAGGTGTCGGTATAAACCTGGGGCGAGTGTTAAACACTACCACAGCAACCCCTCCAATTAGCCTTTTCCTCATCAAAAGACCCTAAATACGGGGAGCTGACCCATAGGTCACACCCTGCTACCCCGTTGAAGGCGTCTGTGATGTCATACTTTTCGATAGCCACCTTGCGTTGGCATGTTTGTTTTGAGCTGTCTGCTATTTAATCATTTTTTGTGTTTTATCTCTTTATGGATTTTTAGTCTGCCTCTTCACCCAAGTTAAGTACTTGTTCCGTTTTTGACAATATTTAGGGAGTGAGTTTGCCTTTCGTTTTGCCTTTATTTAGGATTTTGTTAGGCATCACTTGACCGTAGCGGCAGCGAGTCGCCCTTACGGCATTCCCTTGTATGCATTATATCGGCTTTGCGTGGGCATCCATCCTGCTTTACCGTGTGGTATTTCAGTACATATTTTATTTATATCTTGGGTGGCAGTTTTAGGTCGATCCTGTTTTTGATTACTTATATTTTCATTATTTTCATGGTTTTGCACGGGGGCCTTTATTCGAGCACGTGACTTTTTTACGTGCTTTGTCGTTTACCCACCGTTATATTTTATTTCTGGTTTGGTATATTTCATTAAGTTATTTTCGTTTATTTTATTTTTCGTCTGCCTTCCATTTCATTTCGTTATGACAGTAGGCTAGTTATGGGTTTCCTTGGTGCGACCACCGTCATCGGGTGGCCTTCATAGCGGTTTAATATTTTACGAGTTTTAACTAGTCATATATAACCGCCCCCGTGTTAAAGCATGATTTTCTTTTAGCTTTAAGTCATTGGTTTTAATTTATGTATTTTTATGTTGGATGTTATGTCGGTTAGCCTTCATAGGCTGTCCCTGCATTTTCCTCGTAGTCTAATATCTGCGGGGATACGCTGGGTCATATGATCGTCACCCCATCAGGCCTACTTCCCTCCCCCGCACGAGGGGCTCCCAGTAGTTGGGTGCCCCTCTCCCTCAGGTTGTCGCTGATGACCGATCCGAATCAGCGGGGGGGGGGGTGCAGAAGGTCCTCCAGGTCCTTAGCTTGGTGGGTGTCGCTTCTCAGCTGACCTTCTCATGAGTTGATGGTTGTTCTGCGTATTCAGTCTCGGTTTCCGTGGATTGGGTGCGTTCTGCTTCTTTCAACTCTCGGAGTTTTCATCCATTCGCCTTTACATTCCCTTCCCGCATAAGGCGGGTTTGGATTCCGGCTTCCCCGGTAATCGTTGAGGGTTATGTTTACGGAAGTTGCTCTTCCGTGGGCGAGCATAATGTATTGTTATTTTAGTTTTTTATCTCTGTTTTGCCATGGAACTTCAAGTTCATGTGGCCGTCCCGGGATACTTTGTGTATCCCTCCCGGGTCATGCAGTCCCGGGTTGATTTATGTCTTACACAGTTCCCGGGATGTATATATATATATATATATTATATATATTCTATATTGTTTCAATCCGGAATGATCCGGCATATTACTTTGTAACATGGGTATTCCTATAAGTTTGTGCAAACGTTCTTATACTTATGTTATTGCACTTACAGGTCACCCAGTGTCTGGTTGCCGGCTGTAACGCTGTTCTACAGGATCCGTGCGGCCAAGATGTTTGCCGGGGCCATGCCCTGTGTGCAGTTGCTGAAAGATCCCGTAGTCTGGCATCACGGAACTGCTTTGCCTGCTACGTCTTGGTGCAACAGGTTACCTCTCCAGTAAGTTAACGCACTGCATCCCCCATGCATATTGCGTTGAAATTATACTGCACAGTTTTGATTAATATAGTGTTTACAAAAAAAAAAAAAACTAATAATAAATAAATAAATAAAAATAATAAAATAACTAAATAAATAATAATAAATAAATACAAATAATAATAAATAATAATAAAATAAATACATTATTAAAAAAAAATTAATTACATTAATTAATAACAATAAATAATTACAGACGGAGCAGTCTGTTAAGGATGCTGCACCCTCCACCCTCAAGATCTGGGTTGGAGGTTTTGGCCGGAACATAAGGAAGGCTAAGCTGTATATCCTATCCCAAAATATGGCAGCTTTGATCTTCCTGGCCGGAGAAATCGGCCGGATGCGTTGACCCAGAAGTCGCAGCACCGATTATCAAATGAATTCGGGATTCAGTTATTGAACAGCAATAGGCGGAATTGCTGGAGCTTGGGTTGGAAGGAGTGTCACTTGAAGTGGTTGACAATTTGCCCATTACACCAGATGTGGGCACAGGTAACAATGTTAATGAGTCTAGCTTAGTTAGTCACCGAGGTCTTTCCTCGAGTCACTGATTCTTCCACTCCCTCTCCTTCCAATTCCTTCAAGGGTTTCACAGGAGGGTTGCCCCCTTCTAGGTCGCATTCCTTCTCTGTGATACCTAAAATAAAGACAAATCCTTCTGGTAAAACCTTGCTTAAAAGAAAACCAAAATCAAATTCAAGGCCTGGAAAAGTGCCAAATGTTCATACACATATTAAACCTAGGCTGAAGTCTTCAAATCCGAGGTCTTAAGAGGGAAATTCTTCCCATTGCCCCACAAGTCACATACCTTCAACATTTAGCCATCGGATACCTCATAAGGTACCGCATGGGGGGCAGGAAGACTCCCCTCTAGTCGGCCAAGACCTGTTCAATACGAATATTTTAAATCAGGTCAATAGCCTAGGTAACTTAGCAAGTTGAGTCGAGCAAGGTTTGAAGAGGTATTTAAGAGATTAGGTACGCAGGACTCCCTGATTGCAGACCTCAGACAGGAGTCGGCATTTCAGGCACCTAATAGTAACTTGGTGCAAGGTCAGAGCATGCCTGACGGAACCACGCTCCCTTCGTTCCACCCTAGTAATCCTTGGAGGGTGGCGAACTTCGCTCCTTTTGTCAACGGGATGTTGACTATAGAAGGTTGTGGTACACGTAGGCTCGAGGATTTTGAGTTCTTCCCCGAAAGGTTGCAGCCACCATTCATAGGTTGTGTTAGGCTTACTGAGGCAGCTCTGGTTAGAGAGGATAAGGTCCCCAAGGAGGCGCTTATCCTTTCTAGAGACCGGGCTCAGCTGTGTATGAAGCCTGGAAGAGTGGAACTGTGCAATACTAGGGTAACAGCATTTAGGAGCCCTTTCACGATGTTTACGACGGTTGACGGAAACCTGTTACCTTTTACATCAAAGGTAGCAGAGCTTACCCTCCAGGCAGTGACACGGGAAGAGCCCATGTCACAGCTTAGGTAGGCAGATCCCACATCTTTGCTACTCCCAAGGAGGGAGGATTTGTGGGCGGATTTGCCGGCTACATTCTCGGTAGGCAAGCTTAAGCCAGACTGTGCAATCACTTTGTTTAGTGAGCGCCTCCCTAGGCTGTCAGATGCACTGATTCAAGCCAAATTTAACGCTAGGACACGTCTCGCACGGTCTCTTAGCTCCCTAGTGCTGTCGGAGACGGCAGCTCTTGAGTACGCTCAGGAGACGCTGTTTAAGATCATCGCAAGTGTTACTTTTGAGCATGCATTGTGACTTGTACGACTTTGCGGTTGCTAGGAGAAATTGCAGGAAGTATGTTCTATCCGAGGCTGCGATTAGGCACGAACCGAACAAGCTTCTGGCTTCCTCAATTTGGGGTGCAGACCTCTTTCCAGCTTCTGCAGTAAACGAGGTTCAGGATGAGGCATCGCTTCTTAATCAAAGCATCAGGTTGCGTTGGGGTATCCCTTGTAAGCGAAAACCGGAGTCTTCTTCCCCCAGTTCTAGAGCTAGGAAGAGGCAAAGGCGCTTCCAACTTTTCCAGGTTCCACAACAGCAACCTGTGCTACAGGCTGTACCAGTCCAGCAGGTACCCGGGCCTTCGACTTCTAAGGCTCAGCCTCAGCACCATCATCAATTTGTCCTCCTTTCACCGTCAATTAATCAACAGGCTCCCCCACAGTATACTGTGTCGCGGGCATATAACCCGGTCTATGGTAATCAGGTATTTCAACCTTTTGCCAGGGTCGCGAGGGGTGTCAGGGCTAGGGGCTCCTTTCGTCAGCGTGGAGGAACCAGAGCCCAAGGGTGAACTAGAGGTGCAAGGTCTGGAAGAGGAACCAGACCATCGTCATCTCAATGAAATTCTAGGTAGGAGGCAGGCTGTACCTCTTTCGGCATCGTTGGGGGTTCAGCAGTTGGGCGAAAAGCATAGTATCCAGGGGCCTAAGCTTGAGTTGGAACAAGGGTTCCCACCTCCACCCTCACACCATTCTTGGGGATTTAGGAAACCAACCCCAAGAAGTTGATAGATTACTCCCGAGATTTTCTCCACAAGGGGGCAGTCTCCAGGACAAAGCATTTGAAAATTTGGGGTCACCTATTCAGTGTCCCGGGGAAAGGCACCGACAAAGAAGGGTGATCTTAGTCTTGTCCCGTTTAAGCTTGTACATTCGTTGCGACAAGTTCAAAATGCTGACCATCTCTCAGGTACGGACCTTACTTCCCAGTGGGGTTGTCACCACCTCTATAGGTCTTTCAGATGCCTATTAGCATGTCCCGATAGCTCGGCACTTCCGCCCATACCTGGGTTTCACACTAAAGAAAGCAGCCTACTACTTCAGGGTGATGCCCTTCGGACTGAATATAGCCCCAAGGGTTTTCACAAAACTAGCGGAGGGGGTGGTGCAGGAGCTAAGGTCTCAGGGTATATTGGTGGTGCCGTACCTAGACGATTGGCTGATCTGGGTGTTAGATAAAGACAAGTGTATGCTGGCCACGGATAAGGTCATGTCTTTCCTGGAACATATAAGGTTCAAGATCAGAAGGGCCAAGTCCTGTCTGACCCCGAAGTCCAAATTCTAGTGGCTAGGTATCCATTGGGACTTAGAATCACACACTCTTTCCATTCCATCAGGAAAGGGGAAGTAGATTGCCAGGGCACAAGACAAATTTTTAAAAATGCAAAAAGACTTCTAGGAGGAATCAAGAGAGGTTCCTAGGCTTGCTCCAGTTTGTGGAGGTTATAGTAGGGTTGGTTTTTGAATGGTTTTCACTTTTACCTAATTAACACTGTAATGAATCTGGCTTCTGGTGTAATGCTTTCCTGCATCTGTATAAGTGTCACATTTCACTATGTAGGGGGTAACTTTGTCAGGTTGAGAATGGAAGGTCTTAGATAGGGCACATTCTTACAAAACTTGGGAAGTGAAAATGTCAATTCTCTTAAAATAGTCCCATGACTTCCTAGAGCTCTCCTTTTCATGACCCAGCTTTGACAACATTCCCTTTTACCCAGCGCTTTTTCTTCACAATGCGCATCAATAAGGCACTGAGTGCCAGTCACTTTCTGTTATTTTGGCTATGAGCCTCGCTGCCATTCTTGTACTGTGCTCACCTCCACCCAGACTTTGACTGGCCGGACATGGCCACATGGAAAACAAATGTTTGTTTGTTTACAGATTTTGTCTGCCAACAGACTAAGTCTCCCAGACAGAGTGTGGATGTGTGGATGGACCTTAAGATGACAGATGTGTTTTGATCAGCTCTAGAAGATGCAGTGTATCACAACCCTAATACTATTCTCCTTGCATTCTAATACATTTTTGTCTATTTATTAATTTATCTCATCTTTTTAATAAGTGGTATCTCTTTTTTTTGTATTTCCCTTTACTTCCTCTTACTCCTTCCTAATGAACACCATATTCTTTGGAAACTTGAATTTCAAGTCAATGACCCATGTGGACTTGTTCCTTATGAATAGATATCATCGATCTGCTAATAATAATAATAATAATAATAATAATAATAATATATGAAGGTAGGAGACCCTCTCTCAAAATGCTTTGTTAAAGATGATGGCAGCATCAGTGGAATTGATTTTATATATGGTCTTTTCAATTCTTATTATTCTCTTCTCATCAGGGCTGATATTTGCTAATAGCTGGCCGTTGTTCATATCTTGGTTAAAGAAATGTTTTCTAAAAATACCAATTTATTGATATGATAACAAAAGTGGCATATGGTCACCGTAGGGTTAACAAATCTTAGTCTAAGTGCGTAACGGAATTCCAGCGTTTCCAACCCTATCATCGGTTTATTTTCAAGGAAAGGTGAGCGTGAACTGATTGGAATGGGGTCGTTCGGCAGAATTTATTGTGTCCCAGGTGCTCTGTCTGATGAGCGCTGCGTTTTCATTGGCTGAACAGAGGATTAAGTCCCTGAGTCAAGCCGTCTTGCAGAGGTGGAAGCTCGCACTGCTCTTCACGTGCGGACGATGGAGACTGGGAGCGTAGTATTGGGCAGGAGCACCTGATTGGTCCGTTCGATCGGCTCTATGGTGCTGGCGGGCGGCGCCCTATGCGCCACTGTCGGGAGGAGTGAAGTTTCTTTAGTGGTGTTGAGGCTGGGTCTCTCCTTCCCGATGTGTAGGGCCTCCAAGAGGCGGAGGCGACGGTGGTCTGCCACCTTATCGATAATGCTGATATTAGGAATAATGTCCTTCCGAGTTATCCTGGTATTGTGGACATTTTTAGCTTGGTTATGGATGGCGCCTTCCTGAGCATGGCAGGATATGCTCTTGGAAAATTGCATCGTTGTCATACCAATGTAGGCGCCGGGGCATTCCCGGACAGGGCATTTGTATTGGTAGACAACGTTAGTTTCCTTGAGAGGGTCCTGCATCGCGGGGCCTGGATTGTTTTTCATAATCAGGCCACTGGTCTTCTTGCTTTTGTAGTAAATGATCAGTTTCACTTTTTTCGCAGGGTCCGTGGGGGAGATGTTCCTTTCGTTGATGTTACGAAGGGCTCGTTCGTCCTCTTTGTTTCGTCCTCTTTGTATTTCTTGTGAAATACTCCCTTGTAAAAGAGAGTGACATCTTCAAGGGTGGCGGGGCGAGGCTCCTGCTGGTACCAATTATCGATGTTTCTGCGAATGGCTTTTGCGACGTCCCGGTTGGAATACCCGTTGTTAATTAAAACTTGGGCAACACATTCTTTTTGGGATCAAGCCGTGTCGCTGGGTGAAATGTCTCGTTAGCCATTTCTGATATATAAAACTAATGCTAAATATACCAGAGAATAAACCAAAGGGACTGACTGAGGTTACTACCCTCAGGCGAGCACTTTTTTATAATTAAAAAATGTCGTGTATAAACCAGGAGCGAGTAAAACTGCCACATCTCCTTTACCCCATAGAAAGATCCTCGTCAATAATCACCGAAACCTGAGGTGCCGTTACACAGGCCGCCTCCACGCATCCAACCCCCACCTCCCCAGCGCCATCTACAACATCTTATGTTAGCACGGCGACGGCGTAACAACAAAATTTCATAGCTCTGTGTTTTTTGTGAATTTTTCGTCGCTGATTAGGATTTTATGATGGCATCTTCCGTTCCATCTAAGTTCAGTACCCAGAACATGTTTTGATTTAATCTTTTATGAGGTAGATCGCTGTTTTATGAGTTTATTGAGACTTTTATTATAGCACGTGTCGTCACACGGGCTCGTCCGCATGGCCGGTCTGTTTTATTGCTAGGCGATATTTCTACCTATTATTTTATATGTTACGATCTGTTTTCTTGGTAATATTTCGAATGCCTTTCGGTAGTTATTTTGCACCGTAGTGCTAGGATCAGGAATATTAACTGTTCCTTCATCTTTCGGTAATATGTGCATTTTTGAATATATCCGTTTAAAGGCATTCTTCGAGTTTTGCCAGTTTAAGAAGTTTTCATTCTTCTGTGTATTACGTTTATTCAGATCGAGCATATAATTTTCAGTTAGAGCTTTTCATTTATTTTCAATTTTTCGTTTAGTGCCTATTCCTAGGCTAGGTTGCTTTTGAATCTCGAGTTTTGTCAAGCCTATATATTTTATTAAAGGTTGGTTTGTTCTAATAGTTTTATCACTCGTTCCTGGAATTTCGGACCCAGTGATATTCATTTAGTCTACGACTATAGAGGTTCTTTTAGTCTAACCTAGCGTAGGTTACGTAGGCTAACATAACCTAGTAGGCCACTTCCTTTTCGCTGCCTCCCTTTTGAGTCTCTCCTCTTTTGACTTAGCATCAGCAGTCGATTAGCTGTTCTTTAATAGCGTCTGATCTTGGTGAATGGTAGGCTAGCCTAATTCATAGATCCTGCGACCGTTGATGTTAATAGTTTCATAATAAGTCATTGGACTTATTATGCTAGTCATTTTGAGAGAGAAAGAGAGACAGTTGGTGTGTTAGCGGTGGGGAAGTAAGAAACGTTCGGAGTGTGAACGTGTGAATCTGAGGTTAGTTGGTTGTAACATAGTACATCTCTCGGAATCTCCAACTGCCGGACTCCGGGGGTCGGAGTGAGAGATCGATCAATTAATTGTGACAATCTTCTCCCCTCTCCGTTCTATGTAGACGTGAAGGATTATATGAAGATGTCGTTGACAACCAATTATTACCTTTCGATTCATTTGGTTTTCATTTTCGAATACTTTCGGGCCGTCATAGAGTTCCCGGATTCCGGGACCTCCGGAATTGAAGCACGCAGTGTGTGTCCCTTCCATAAACTGGTTTATGTTATTGTCTTTACATGTATTTATGTTATTTCTAATGATTTACATTCGTGGTAGGTCCGGAGATCCGGGCCCGGATACGTTTGAATTTCATAAGAAATTTGTTTTGTTTATACTATAGTCTATAGTTGTTTCGAGATCGTGGTAGGTCTATTATCTAGACCCGGATACAATCCCGATAGACTATTGACAGTATAGCTGTTATATGTATAGTTTTATTTTAGCTCTAACTGGTTTTAACGTTACCCGGACGGTGGTAGGTCTATTAATATAGGCTCGGATATCGTCCGGATGATGTTTTTAATTTTAAACTTAACATGTTCTGTAATTTTAAAATTTTAAAATTTTATATATTTTGACGGCTATTCCGGAAGTTGGTAGGTTCTGATATATGGACCCGGATATCAGCCGGAATGGCCAGTTATTCAAAATATTAGTTGTCTTTTCCGGGGTTTTCAACTAAAATTTGTATTCCGGCGATGCCGGATTAATAATTTGGTTGAAATCCACACGAGTTAAGATATTTACTAGAGATAGTTTGAGCATTCAGGGTTTTTTTCCGAATTCCATTCCCTCCTCATTCCGGCGATGCCGGACTTCAAGTTGGGAGAGGATTGGATGTTGGATAACATAATCTGTATCATCCAATCTTCCGGGGATAATAACTCCGGAATTTGGATATTTTAATGTCTAAAAAGTCATCTATTTGGCTTAATGATTGGTTGATACTCATTTTCAATATCTCTTACAGATGTTGCAATGTGCTGAGGTGGGCTGTTCGGCTATGCTTCAACAGCCATACGGACATGTGGAATGCCGGTCTCACTCGGCATGCGCGGTACAAGTTCTTGAAGAGATAGTTTGGCATCATGAAAGATGCCAAGTATGTTATGATCTTTATGCACAGATCACGGATGACTTGGTAAGTGGACTATTAGTCCAAGTAATATGGTTTTCTATGACTTAGAAAATTATTTTAATTCATAAATCTGGAGATATATGTTGTCTAGGCCTGATCAAGGATTCTCTTTGTTCCGACACGGCATACAAACCTTCGGTCCTTTTACAATAGGAAGGTACTAGCGGCAGCTGGATAGGTCGTAAGCTTTCGAACAAGGGGTTCGGTAGTTAACTGCTTGTCCGACAGGCGCGCGCGCGCGACTGGGAGGTAAACAAATCACTTTTGCTTTCGGCCTGCTGGCGTGTGGACGTGTATCATCGCTCTCTGCCCGCTTCATCGTCGTTGCTTTCGCATGGTTGTGTTTTTCTTTTTCTATTTATCTAGTGAAACTGAATTGTAAGTACAATCATTTCATATTTATTTCCATTGAATTCAATTGTGAATTAAAGGATCTTGGTTTCACCACGCCCTCCGATTACCCGAGTGCCGGGACTGAAGGGCGTAAGTGAGGGAATTCATTTTCCCAGAAATGATCCTCGTATTGTGTATGCTCGGTGCCGAGGGCGGGAGAGCGCTCGCTCCGATCGGAATATTTTGGTTGAAAATGTGTAGATGAAAATCGTAAGTAAGTGCGTCTTTTCATTTTATTTTTTTTTGAACTGTATGTGCTCGTTGCCGAGCGAATGCGCTCGGCACGGAAACTTATTCTGTATGGAAGTGGAATCGCAAGTACAGTATTCTTTTTCATTTTCATATATATTATTTTGATTGTAGCAATACTCATTTTGGATCAGTTTTCCGCCAGCTTACCCGGAAATTGATCCTTTCCCCTTTTTATTTGAATGAAGTGAAATCGCAAGTGCAGTTCTTTTTCATTTTCATATTTTATTGAGATTGCATTGTTTACTTGGATCAATGTTTCCGCTATTTCCCGGGAATTGATCCTTCCCCTTTTTATTTGTATGAAGTGAAATCGCAAGCGCAGTATTCTTTTTCATTTTCATATATATTTTGATTGCATCAATTCATTATGGATCAAGGTTTCCATTCATAATCGGGAATGGATCCTTTTACCCTTGCGCTCGGTACCGAGGGCGCAAATGCGCTCGATCCGAGCCCTTATTCATTGTGAAGTGAATCGTAATGCAAGATTCTTTTTTATTTTATTCCTTTATTATTGATTGCATCAATATTATTTTGGTTCAAGTTCCGCTCAGTCAGGGAATTGATCCTTATGCCTTGCATTTTCGGGCCGAGGGCACGATTGCTCTCGGGCTCTTATTATTATTGTTGGGTACATGGGTGCTGTGTTGGGGGCGGGGGGAACGAGGGGAACGAGACCCCCCCCCCCCCCCCCCCCCGCTCAGCTCCCACAGATGGCCCTTCCCCTTGGGGGGGGGGAAGGTTATCTGCGCTCTTCTCCTCGCCCGACCCGTCGAGCGCGGGGGAGGGCGCTCTGGTGCCCGATGTACAATTGTATTCGGGGTCTTCCACTCGTTCGGAGAGGGCTCACCCCCCCGCGCGAGGGGACTATTCCCCCCCACTAATCGCTACTACTGTTATTTCCGCAGGTGCTACTGCCACGAGGGTGGGACCTTGGTGAGGTATGGGCGTCCTTCCATTTGCAGGGCGTGCTAGTGTCCAGGGGTCTGCGGTTCTATGTCTGGGCCTACTGCGGTCACCCATGGAGTGGTGACCACGCTCCAGGTGACGACGTCCCTCCTCACCTGGTGTACTCGCCTCACGTGGGTAACAGTCTTGCCTACAGCCGCTGTGAAGTGCCGTTCGCCGTACCGAGAGGGGGCGTGCCGCCGCCGCTCGTGGTTGCCTGCGCTGCCGCGACCACACTTCCGCTGCCCTAGAGCTCGCCCCTGGACCTGCCGCCGGTACCAGGATGTTGCTGGCTGCTGCTCCACTTCCTGTGTTTCCGGTGCTGCCTGCCGTAACCTGCCGATTCTGGGCTGACTGTCCATGCAGTTGCTGCGCGTGGCTGTCATGCATTGCTGCGCTGGCTGTCCCTGCCGTTGCTGCGCTGGCTGTCCCTACTGATGCTGTGCTGGCTGTGCCTGCTGTTCCTGAGATGCCCATACCTGCTGACGTCGTCCCTGTTCGTGGTGGTACTACCCCAGACTTTGGTCTGTCTGTACAGTGCGTCCTCCCGGGAACCTGTGGCTTCGGCTACAGCAGCCCCGGCTCCGCCCTGGATAGCAGATCTTACGTCTGTTCTGAGGAAGCTGACGAAGAAGAGGAGGAAGGTGTCGTCGTCGTCGTCTTCATCTTTCTTCATCGTCGTCGGTTCTGCCGCCTCTTCCCCTTCGACTTCTAAGGCTTCACAGCCCAGGAAGGAAGAAGGTTGCCTCCTCCCTCCTAAGAAGTCTCCCTCGAGCTTCTCGGGACCCGTCTCACCTCGGTGGGACGGGAGGGGTTCCTTCCGCTGGTCCTCCTGCTCTCGGGAGCGGGGCCCGTCTCTTCTTCCGCAAGGAAGAAGACTACGGGTGGGGACCAGATGGGGTACCGGCTAACACCGTTATCTTTCTCCGCCTGGTGTCAGTGGTTCTGCCACTGCATCAGGGTCCGTCTCGGCCTTCTCGTTCGCGGGAGGTACCGAGTGTACGGGTCGCCTACCAGCCCGACCGTGCAGCCAGGAACCAGACCTCTGAGTCCGCTCAGCGTCAGGTTCACGGCACGGGGCGGAAGACTGGTGACAGCCGCTCACGCGACTCTCACCAGACCAGCTCTCGCTCTCGCGGCGACCAGCTGGCTACCCGGGGACGTGACGGTCCACGACCGGCCACGGGCTGAGGCTGGGAAGAGGTCCTCCATTCGCCGGTGCCAGCCACGGCTGGAACCACGCGACGTGACGTGCCGTGAGGACAAGCACCGTCCTCACTGTGACAGTGGAGCCTGCAGGTCGCCTGACCGTCGCTCTCACAGAGAGGCGATCGGGTAACCGTCAACCAGCACCAGCTCTTCTGACCCCGACCCATCGGATCGGGGCCGCTGTGCTCAGTCCAGCACCGTTCTCCACAGCGAGACGGTTCGACCAGGCCTGCAGCTCGATCGCCACCGCGGGTTGACGATCGCCTGCAGCCCTCCAAGCCTGCTGGTTCTGCCAGCGAGCGAGGAGGGAGCGTCAGGTCTGCCTCTCCCGTACCTTCAACCTCCTCGGGTTACACTGGGAGGAGCGAGGTATTGAGGAGTGATCGTGAGGGGTGCGCCCCTCATGATCCCACCACGACGCCCTACGTGCCAGGCACGGTTCTTGGACCGGCCAGGACGTATGCGCAAGTGGATGGAGAAGACCGAGAGGGCTGTCGCTGTTCCCCCTTCTTAGGAGGAAGGTTCTCGGAATATGCTCTTGTTCGAAGGGCTTAACGGTCCCACTCTGCAAGATGCTGTGACTTCTGAGATCCAGAGGAACTTTGCCGAGGTTATGGCGCTGATTCGTCAGCACAACGACCTCGGGGAAGGATCGCCGCTCCCACCAGCAGAGCCACGTCTCGGCTCGAGTCGTTTTGGGGCCGACGAGGGAACCCAAATGTACGGTGGGTCTGCCGCGATCGGAGCTTGCCGACTGTGTTGAACCAGGTAGTCTCTCGTCTCCGGACAAGAAGGCTCTCTCAGTTCTGGCCGGTCGAACAAGCTTACTTCACCTTCCTCTGACTGCGACAGAGGCGTTTCTACGTGTCTTCAGGACACCGTATTTGAATACCCCTTCGGTCGGTCCTCCTGAGGTTTCGACCTCGACGAGGACTGGAATGAGTCGGAGGACGGTATCGGCTCTCTCCTGTCAGGTGTCGATCAGCCCCCAACCCCCCAGACGACGTTCACAGTGGGGCGGCAGACCCTTACCTACAGTATGGAGTTTCGTAACCCTCCTCGGGAAAACGTTTTCCTCCTGACGATACGTTTTCCCAGGCTCTGAGAGGCCATCGCCGTAAGGCGATGGCTGCTCCTTTTCTTCTCCAACTGCTAGTTCCGCTGGGAAGGCGAGCCAGTATCCAATTCCTCCCCCATTCCCTCTCTCCTTACGGCTACGAGGGAAAGGGGAGGGATCCTACAGAGATTTCTCTGTAAGATCCCACGTTAGGGGCTGCGCTACCGGGGGACCTTTTCGGGTCCTACCTGACGTAAGCCCCGGTCGTTGAGGAGGGATCCTGCCCCTTTCTCGATTTCTACGGGAATCGGGAGGATCACCAGCCGATATCGTTTGACGAATTCGGTGGGGGTTTCGCAGAGTGCTTAGAATTCTACGGAATTTCTAGCGCACTCAGAGTGTCGAGTTTTTACGATCTCCAAACACTTAGGCGAGACCAACGGTCCAAAGTGAGCGAGAATCCCCGACAATTGTTACACGATAATCGGGAACCTCGCTTATTGCTCGAATTCCTGTAACTTTCTAGCATTTGGAAGAAGACTGCTGCTGAAAGAAAGATATCTCACAGTAGGGCGATTAACCTGGAATAGAGAAGAACGGACGGGAACTTCCAGTTTGGCTTGAACTATCGTCTTCGGTATTCTGTTCACCATTGAAGCTTTCCTTTGGAAGACTTCTCCTTCACTCTCTTGACTAGAGAACGAAGGCGGTCGATCTCCAATCCTTATTCTCATTCCTCGAGAGGAAAAGAATTTAGGATGGAGGTCGTGGTACAGAACCTACAAATATACTACTATATTACCCTCGCGACATGATTCTTTTAACAGTTTGAATTGTCCGGGGGGGTAGGCACATACCGTAGTTAACTCTACGGTTTGTGACCGAGACGAATTGTATCTTAATTGAACTGCAACTCGGGGTTGCCTGCAACCTTCCCAGCAGTTATCAGTGTTTCGATTTTAGATACTTGGTATTGTCATGACAACACCAAATCAGCTTTTGTATTTACCGAAATCCGTTTCGGTTAAATATAATTGCTCGAGCGTATTCTTTATGCTCGATGGTTCTAGCCGAACGCATTCCTTCGTGGAATAATGGATTACCTGGCAACTCAGGATGACGAGTCACCGAGAGCTACTGCGTATTGAACTGCCTGATAGCGGCTCAGTATCAGCTAGGTCTCGGAGATGCACGGTCGGTTAGTTCTCTCTCTCCCCTGGTTTGATTGACTACCGAAACCAGTTATCTCTTGCCCAAACAACTCATGGACTTAGGTCGGCTGGATTAACGGGGATTCTCGCAATAATGAAGGACCATCTACTGCTGTGATGCTCGATTTCATCGCCTTCGACATTGCGAGAATTTTCAACAGAGATATCTCTTGGACTCTTTCATCTTTCTGTTTACCGCACGGTAACAGAAGTCTGTACTAGTCACCCGCTGCATCGCACCGTGATAATGCGAATGATTTTTGCAGATCTGAGTTTGTCTTCAAAATATCTCGTATTCGTAGGTGTGCAATTATTCATTGCTCGCCCGAATTAACAGATATGTCCAGAAGACATCGCCTACTCTCCGACCTGACAGCTCTACTTCCAAATGTTCAGCCCATGAGAAGCAGTTCTTCAGGTAGTATTTCCCTGTCTTCATTACTGAAAAGCGCTCCGCTTTTATTCCAACTACGATCCTCACCGGACAGCAATGAATAGCGGTTAGCGTTCTCAGTCTTTGTAGCACAGGTTCAGAATCTTGAGAATCCTTCTCTCGGTTCAGCCTGTGAAGACGTAGGTTGCATTTTCTGTACACCTTCGTCTTCAACGACACATAGTGTTTGTTTCTCCTTAGCCGAGAATCAACTATACTATGAGATATCTTGCCATCAGGGACCTCGGTCTCTAGAAGGCAATTGACTTTCGCCTGTTGGGCACATGCCTTAAGAGAGTCATCACCTTGCCTTCTGGCATCGGTGACGAACAAATTATTTGTTTAGTCTCTTGGCATAACCCTTTTAAGGCGAAGGTCACGTACTTGCTCGGGTGCTTGGACAACTTGCCTCCTACCGAACGCAGTCAGTCGGCAGCTGTCAGAGCGCCCAAGTCTGTTACGAACTTCGCTGTGGACTTAGTTCGGTTGTTCCATAACAATCTTTTCTTCGTCCTAACGGCTTGTCACAGTACCCATACCATCGCACAACCCACCATTGAGTGTCGGTGTCCTATCCACTACCTGAGGAAAGAACAACTTCGCTGGCAGACGGATAGACCGATTTTTGTGTATGGGTTACAGGACATCACCCGAAGATCGAGCAAGAGGGATAGGTCATACGACCATTCCCTTCTTTTCCTCTGAGGTAATTGCATGACTTTTCCTGCGAAGTCAAGCATCCAGGGGATGGGGATTCGTGACGCTCGATTTCGTACCGAATTCGTAGCGAAGACTCTGAACCCTTCGGTTCCTGACGATCGGTTAGAGTCCTTCACAATCCCCTCCCTAATGGACTTCACCGCCTTCGATGCGAAGGAGATCTGCTTTGTCCTGTGAAAGCGCGACCGCGCTTTCTGAAGAAACTCGACATCCCAGGCTGAGTGTTGAAGACTCTTCGTCAGCACCAAGATGACCTAGAAGTACACTCCCTCGAGTTACACAAGAACTTCTCCGTGGCGCAGGTACTGAAGGCAGGGGTCTGGTACAACCAGACCACTGGCACCTCCTTCTACCTTTTGGATATTGCCCACAGGTCCTTGGATCGTTTTCCTTAGGACCCGTGGTGGCTGCTCAACACGTTGTGTAGCTAACCCAGACCCTAGCAGGCTGAACAGCATCGAGTCCTGGTGTGACTGTAAGAATAGATTAAGTGAATGAGAGAGTGACTGGTCTTCTCTTCCTATCTTTTTCCCCCCTCTACCTGTGGGTAGAGGGATACGGTCATCACCTTGCTGGATAAGGACGAGATGCCGGTGAGCTACTCGACAGAGCCCCATCCTATCCCTTTCACGTAGGGATGGGAGCGAATATCCACCACCTTCCTCCTACAAGGGGGGGGAAGGTGATGCCAACAAGAGACAAACCATAACTTTATGTTGCCTCTTGCAAATAGGAACTTGTTCTTGTTTGCTGGTACGAAGAGATACGCTTGCCTCTCTCTTAGTACTTGGTCCAGAGGTCTGACCATTGATCCTGCGGTGCACAACCCCGATCAATCGGACAGAGGCTTTGGATCCCTCCCTCGCTCTTACGACCAGGGAGGCATTCCAAGGTTGGGCGAACACCATCTGTTCACAAAAGACTCAGATTCCTCCACCAAGAAGTGAGTCTTCCTATTGTAAAAGGACCGAAGGTTTTGTATGCCGTGTCGGAACAAATGACAATTTGTCCAAATTGCATTTTTCCTAACTATACAAACCTGAGGTCCTTTTACACATAGTCCCTCCCACCTCATGCCACCCCTCACTCTGCAGTTTTTGCTTGGGCCAAAAGCAAAAGTGATTTGTTTACCTCCCAGTCGCGCGCGCGCGCCTGTCGGACAAGCAGTTAACTACCGAACCCCTTG
>NC_061091.1:66974146-66994146 GCF_015104395.2 Macrobrachium nipponense
GCTTTCACAGAGAGCGATCGGGTACGGCAACCAGCACCAGCTCTTCTGACACTCAGAGATCGGGGCCCGCTGTGCTCAGTCCAGCCGTTTCTCCACAGCGAGACGGTTCGACCAGGCCTGCAGCTCGATCGCCACCGCGTGTTGACGATCGCCTGCAGCCCTCCAAGCCTGCTGGGTTTCTGCCAGCGAGCAACGAGGGAGCGTCAGGTCTGCCTCATCCCGTACCTTCAACCTCCTCGGGTTACACCGGGAGGAGCGAGGTATTGAGGAGTGATCGTGAGATGTGCGCCCCTCATGATCCCACCACGACGCCCTACGTGCCAGGCACGGTTTCTTGGACCGGCCAGGACGTATGCGCAAGTGGATGGGGAAGACCGAGAGGGCTGTCGCTGTTCCCCCTTCTTAGGAGGAAGGTTCTCGGAATATGCTCTTGTTCGATGGGCTTAACGGTCCCACTCTGCAAGATGCTGTGACTTCCGAGATCCAGAGGAACTTTGCCGAGGTTATGGCGCTGATTCGTCAGCACAATGACCTCGGGGAGGGGAAGGATCGCCGCTCCCAACCAGCAGAGCCACGTCTCGGCTCGACGTCGTTTTGGGGCCCGAGAGGGAACCCAAATCGACGGTGGGTCTGCCGCGATCGGAGCTTGCCGACTGTGTTGAACCAGGTAGTCTCTCGTCTCCGGACAAGAAGGCTCTCTCAGTTCTGGCCGGTCGAACAAGCTACTTCACCTCCTCTACTGCGACAGAGGCGTTTCTACGTGTCTTCGGACACCGTATTTGAATACCCCTTCGGTCCTCCTGAGGTTTCGACCTCGACGAGGACTGGAATGAGTCGGAGGACGGTATCGGCTCTCTCCTGTCAGGTGTCGATCAGCCCCCCCCACCCAGACGACGTTTCACAGATGGCGGCAGACACTTACCTACTACAGTATGAGTTCGTAACCCTCCTCGGGAAAAACGTTTTTCTCCTGACGATACGTTTTCCCAGGCTCTGAGAGGCCATCGCCGTAAGGCGATGGCTGCTCCTTTTCTTCTCCAACTGCTAGTTCCGCTGGGAAGGCGAGCCAGTATCCAATTCCTCCCCCATTCCCTCTCTCCTTACGGCTACGAGGGAAAGGGGAGGGATCCTACAGAGATTTCTCTGTAAGATCCCACGTTAGGGGCTGCGCTACCGGGGGACCTTCGGGTCTACCTGCCGTAAGCCCCAACCGGTCATTGAGGAGGGGATCCTGCCCCCTTTCTCGATTTCTATTCGGGAACGAGAGGACCACCAGCCGATATCGTTTGACGAATTCGGTGGGGGGTTTCGCAGAGTGCTTAGAATTCTACGAATTTCTAGCGCACTCAGAGTGTTCTAGTTTTTTTACGATCTCCAAACACTTAGCGAGACCACGGTCCAAGTGAGCGAGAATCCCCGATAATTGTTACACGATAATCGGGAACTCGCTTATGCTCGAATTCCTGTAATTTCTAGCATTTGGAAGAAGACTGCTGCTGAAAGAAGAGTATCTCACAGTAGGCGCTTAACCTGGAATAGAGAAGAACGGACGGGGACTTCCAGTTTGGCTTGAACTATCGTCTTCGGTATTCTGTTCACCATTGAAGCTTTCCTTTGGGAAAGACTTCTCCTTCACTCTCTTGACTAGAGAACGAAGGCGGTCGATCTCCAGTCCTTATTCTCATTCCTCGAGGGGAAAAGATTTTAGGATGGAGGTCGTGGTACAGAACCTACAAATATACTACGTATATTACCCTCGCGACATGATTCTTTTGACAGTTGAATTGTCCGGGGGGTAGGCGCATACCGTAGTTAACTCTACGGTTTTGTGACCGAGACGAATTGTATCTTAATTGAACTGCAACTCGGGTTGCCTGCAACCTCCCAGCAGTTATCAGTTTCGATTTTAGATACTTGGTATTGTCATGACAACACCAAATCAGCTTTTGTATTTACCGAAATCCGTTTCGGTTAAATATAATTGCTCGAGCGTATTCTTTATGCTCGATGGTTCTAGCCGAACGCATTCCTTCGTGGAATAATGGATTACCTGGCAACTCAGGATGACGAGTCACCGAGAGCTACTGCGTATTGAACTGCTGATAGCGGCTCAGTATCAGCTAGGTCTCGGAGATGCAACGGTCGGTTACGTCTCTCTCTCCCCTGGTTGGATTGACTACCGAACCGTATCTCTGCCCAACAATCATGGACTTAGGTCTCTGATTAACGGGGTGGATTCTCGCAATAATGAAGGACCATCTACTGCTGTGACGCTCGATTTCATCGCCTTCGACATTGCGAGAATTTTCAACAGAGATATCTCTGGACTCTTTCATCTTTCTGTTTACCGCACGGTAACAGAAGTCTGTACTAGTCAACCGCTGCATCGCACCGCGATAATGCGAATGATTTTTGCAGACATCTGAGTTTGTCTCAAAATATCTCGTATTCGTAGGTGTGCAATTTCATTGCTCGCCCCGAATTAACAGATATGTCAGAAGACATCGCCTACTCTCCGACCTGACAGCTCTACTTCCAAATGTTCAGCCCATGAGAAGCAGTTCTTCAGGCAGTAGTTCCCTGTCTTCATTACTGGAAAGCGCTCCGCTTTTATTGCAACTACGATCCTCACCGGACAGCAATGAATAGCGGTTAGCGTTCTCAGTCTTTGTAGCACAGGTTCAGAATCTTGAGAATCCTTCTCTCGGTTCAGCTGTGAAGACGTAGGTTGCATTTTCTGTACACCTTCGTCTTCAACGTCACATAGTGTTGTTTCTCCTTAGCCGAGAATCAACTTTACTATGAGATATCTTGCCATCAAGGACCCTCGGTCTCTAGAAGGCAATTGACTTTCGCCTGTTGGGCACATGCCTTAAGAGAGTCATCACCTTGCTTCTGGCATCGGTTGACGAAACAAATTATTTGTTTAGTCTCTTGGCATAACCCTTTTAAGGCGAAGGTCACGTGACTTGCTCGGTGCTTGGACAACTGCCTCCTACCGTAACGCAGTCAGTATGCCAGCTGTCAGAGCGCCCAAGTCTGTTACGCAACTGCGCTGTGACTTAGTTCGGAAAATTTGTTCCATAACAATCTTTTCTTCGTACCTAACGGCTTGTCACAGTACCCATACCATCGACACCCACCATTGAGTGTCTGTGTCCTATCCACTACCGAGAACAACAACTTCGCTGCAGACGGATAGACAGTATGGGTACAGGACAATCCACCGAAGTCGAGAAGAGGGATAGGTCATACGACCATTCCCTTCTTTTCCTCTGAGGTAATTGCATGACTTTTCCTGCGAAGTCAAGCATCCAGGGGATGGGGATTCGTGACGCTCGATTTCGTACCGAATTCGTAGCGAAGACTCTGAACCCGTTCGGTTCCTGGACGATGCGGTTTTAGAGTCCTTCACAATCCCCTCCCTAATGGACTTCACCGCCTTCGATCGCGAAGGAGATGCTGCTTTGTTCCTGTGAAAGCGCGCCGGACGCGCTTTCTGAAGAAACTCGACATCCCAGGCTGAGTGTTGAAGACTCTTCGTCAGCACCAAGATGACCTAGAAGTACACTCCCTCGAGTTACACAAGAAACTTCTCCGTGGCGCAGGTACTGAAGGCAGGGGTCTGGTACAACCAGACCACCGGCACCTCCTTCTACCTTTTGGATATTGCCCACAGGTCCTTGGATCGTTTTCCTTAGGACCCGTGGTGGCTGCTCAACACGTTGTCTAGCTAACCCAGACCCTAGCAGCTGAACAGCATCGAGTCCTGGTGTGACTGTAAGAATAGATAAGTGAATGAGAGAGTGACTGGCTTCTCTTCCTATCTTTTTCTACCCCTCTACTGTGGGTAGAGGATACGGTCATCACCTTGCTGGATAAGGACGAGATGCCGGTGAGCTACTCGACAAGAGTCCCATCCTATCCCTTTCACTAGGGATGGGAGCGAATATCCACCACTTACCTCCTACAATGGGGGGGAAGTGGATGCCAACAAGGAGACCAACCATAACGTTATGTTGCCTCTTGCAAATAGGAACATGTTCTTGTTTGCTGGTACGAAGAGATACGCTTGCCTCTCTTATTAGTACTTGGTCCAGAGGTCTGACCATTGATCCTGCGGTGCACACCCCGATCAATCGGACAGAGGCTTGGATCCCTCCCTCGCTCTTACGACCAGGGAGGCATTCCAAGGTTGGGCGAACACCAGTCTGTTCACAAAAGACTCAGATTCCTCCCACCAAGAAGTGAGTCTTCCTATTGTAAAAGGACCGAAGGTTTGTATGCCGTGTCGGAACAAATGACAATTTGTCCAAAATTGCATTTTTCCTAACTATACAAACCTGAGGTCCTTTTACACATAGCCCCACCTCATGCCACCCCTCACTCTGCAGTTTTTGCTTGGGCCAAAAGCAAAAGTGATTTGTTTACCTACCAGTCGCGCGCGCGCGACTGTCGGACAAGCAGTTAACTACCGAACCCCTTGTTCGAAAGCTTACGACCTATCCAGCTGCCGCTAGTACCTTCCTATTTGTAAAAGGACTCAGGTTTGTATAGTTAGGAAAAATGCAATTTGGACAAATTGTCATTTTTGTAATAAAATATTAATAAATTTAAGTTTAAGAATTTTTTAGTTTTTGGGCTATTAACCTAAGTTAAGAAGTTTAAAGTTGGGCCCCTTAAAAAGTTAACCGAATTTTTAGTGGGTTTTCTTGAGTTTTAACTAAGAAAATAGGCCATTTTAAGCATTTTCATGGGGGTTCCAAGTACATATGCGTGAGTTCTAACTATTCGCGGGGGTCTGGTACGCATCCCCTGCGAATACGGGGGACCATTGTAGTGTTATATTGTGTGTTTACATATGTTTTGCTTTTGATAATGCAAACTTATAACTCATCTAAACCTTCAATTCTCAAGCCTCAGAGAAAATGCTTTGGGGTTGGCAACTACCCTTCTGCTGGTTTTTTTAACATTTTTTTTTCTTGAGACTGATCCGGATTCCATTTGCAGCAGATGCAGGTCTAATGCTTGTAAAGTAACTAGTCCATGTTCTGAGAGTTGTTCTTGGTCTCTTGAGCAATGGAGGATCTTTGTCAAGAAGAGGCAACAGAGGAGAATTGAGGTGCCATCTTCCAAGGGGTTTGCCACTACTGGGTGGACAAGTCGGTCATTATCCTCGACTCGACATTTGTATACCGCAGTGCCAACCTCTTCTTGAAGGAACCCAGCGCCGGTCCATTCCGAAGAGCCAAAGTCAAGTCCAGGTCTACATGCTTGGTGATCTGAGAGAGGACAGCGTCCCTCCTCTTCAAAACCAAATTGGCACACTGGTTTGCCGTCTGGTGGACCAGGTAGGAGACTGCCCTACCTCCAGATTGGCACAGTCTCAAATGTTTGAGTCCTCCAAGGGATTAATGAACCCCTCCGAAACTGCATTCTAGGACACTGTGAGGGACCACAGGTCTAGCAAAGAGACTGCCAGGAAGGCTGCCATAGCAGTAGCGTCCAGGGTTACTGATTCTTGTTGTATGAAGACTAAGTCTTCTGTCCGAAGCTGTTGCAGCAAGAGTCCCGGAGGTAGGTGAACCAAGTCCGGGTCAACCTGTTTTGGCTAAAAATGATTATAACTGCCTATTTTGAAAGTTCAAATATCAAATGTATACCTCAAATAACATCGTACATCAAATATACCGTAAATTTTTATCTTATTACTGTGTTATTCTTTGAAGTTATATTATTAATATAATTTCAGAGTCATCTTAAACATTAGTACCCTTAAAGATATACCGTATACATACATACTTCTAATGCTTCTAGCCAAAACAGAGAGAGAGAGAGAGAGTTACCACTATGACTTATGTATCTTGTGGGGCAAGAAAGAGAGAGAGAGAGAGAGAGAGAGAGAGAGAGAGAGAGAGAGAGAGAGAGAGAGAGAGAGAGAGAGAAGAGTTGTCCTTACATAAGAGTCAAATTATTTATGAATTATTACATACTGAGAAGAGAGAGAGATTACATATGTACTATTTCTCTCTTCTTTCCCCCTCCGACCAATTTATTTTTAGAAATCTTCTCAACCTCTTTTAAGAAATTTTTTATCCTGTCATTGTTCTGAAATTCCTTTTCATGCTTTTTATTTGGACTAATACAACTCTTAGTTATGTGTTTGATTTAGAACGCCGCATTTACAGGTGTAGATGTTAAAGGTAACATTAAATAAATTGAAAATTATCTACCGCTGACTACGAATGAGAGAGAGAGAGAGAGAGAGAGAGAGAGAGAGAGAGAGAGAGAGAGAGAGAGAGAGAGAGAGAGAGAGAATTTGTCCTTACATAAGAGAGTGAAATTATTTATGAATTATTAAAGAGAGAGAGAGAGAGAGAGAGAGAGAGAGAGAGAGAGAGAGAGAGAGAGAGAGAGAGAGAGAGAGAAAATTACATAAAAATCATTGATTGCTAATCAGCATCACTCCTCCACCTGTCACATTAACTTGACATATTTGACAGCACTGGCTTCGAGCTTCTCTGGGAGAGGATGAGGGGAAAGAATGTTTTCACATGCATTTTGTAATTACAGTGATATTATTATTATTATTATTATTCGTATTACTAATATTTGTAGGTAGTCTATATTATTGTGACTTAATTTTAAACAAATGCCTACTCTTTCTCCATGGTCTTTATTTATTGTGTTCTTTTGTACTTTTTACTAATATACACTGCTCGGACCCCATACCTCCAACCTTTCTATTTTTAGATGTATTCTCAACTTTGTTGTTAAGAACTTTATTCTTCCGACATCTTTTGTTACAGAGGTCATGTCCGAAGATTACCGGTACATGTTCGAAGGTGACGACGAGGACAACATGTCTACGACGGATGCAGAGAAGGGCGACGAGGGGTCAGGATTGCAGAAGCGGAGGAAAAAGCGTCCGTGTGTCCTCCTGACAGACGAGCAAGAAAGGATGTTAGGGGAGTGGTTGCAGAAGCACCCTTTTTTGTACGACAGGGGGCTCAATGACTTCAAGGAAGTGGCCAAGAAGACGCGGCTCCTTGCTGAAAAGGCCAAGTCCCTTAATCCACCTTTGACAGGATCTCAGCTAAGTACCTGGTTGAAGTCTACTCGCACCAGGTATGGGCGGCTGACAAAAGTAAAAAACGGCCAGGTAGCAAAGAGGGACCTGACGGAAAGGGAGAAGTGGATTCTCTCTGAATTTAAATTCTTTGGGAAGCACATTGTCCGTCAGAAGAAGCCCAAGACCCTTAGATCTAAAGAGGTACGTATGTAAGAAAATTGTTCTACCCTGTATTGGTTTCATTTTAGTTTGTTTTTCATTATTAGTTAATTTCATAATACAGTGGTCCCCCGTATTAGTGGGGGATGCTACCAGACCACCCTACGAATAGTTGGAATCCTATAAAAATGCTTAAAATGGCCTATGTATTTTGTTAGTTAAAATTTAAGAAAAACCTACTAAAAATTTTTATACCTGTTTTTTTTTAATACAGTCAAGCCTCTGTTTTTGTATGCCTCTCATTTCGTACGTTTCAATTTAAAAAAAAAATTTTTTCTACGAACTTTTGTCTCGTTTATCGTAAATTTCCTCAGTTTTCATACACTCGGAAACACTCCATCCAGGGCCCAGTGCGTGACTGGGCCCCGTATTGAGCACCCAAACAAAGCATCCCATCTTCTGTCATGACCCATTCTGCTTTTGTGTTTGTTGTTTTTGTGCTTTTTGTGCTTTTTCGTTCGAGTGCAACTACTAAATAAGCCATCATGGGGCCAAAGAAAGTTCCAAGTGCTGACCTTTGTGTAAAAAAAAGGTGAGAAACACAATTGAATTTAAGAAAGAACTCATAGCAAAGTGTTGGAGGAAGTTGCATCCCAATGTCAGTGAGAAAATGCCTACAACAAGCGATGTTGTTAGTGAATTTAAAGCCAGCAGAGGCTGGTTCGAAAAATTTAGAAAATGAATGGCCATACATAATGTGCCTACTTGAAGGATTAAGGACATGTTTGCAAAGTGGTGTGATGTAAGAAATTTTGTGCAAAATTATCATCCCAGCAAAGAAGTTGTAATCCATGTCTCCAACAACATGTTTAATGACAATGTTGTGTTTAATTTTAGGCAAAAACGAACTGGGGAAGTAACCTCAGATAATGCCAGTAAAAAACAAAGAGAAGTAACCCCAGATAGGTCCTTGATACCTGAAGTCCTTCTGGAGGCAGATTCCCCTTCCAAACAATAACCTCTCCTTCTCCCTCTCCCCTCCTCTCAGTCTTCCATATGCTAACAAGTGTTTTCCATAAAGGTAAGAGTGATGTTAAATGTTCATTTATTCATTTCAATAGTCATTTATATTTTATATTTCTTTCTCATTGTTTTCTGTATGTAAAACTGTTTATTCCCAATAAAATATATTTGTTTCGATACTTATACAAACCCTCAACAAGTTGTGTAGTCTACCCAGCACCCGAGCGGACAGAACAGCATCGCATCCTTGTGTGACTGCATGAATGGACGAGTGAAAGAGAGTGTGACTGGCTTCTCTTCCTCCTTCGTTCTTCCTCCTCTACCTGCGGGCAGAGGGCCGCGGTCGTCACTACGCTGAACAGGAAGCAGATGCAGGTAAGCTACACGACTGAGCTCCATCCTATCCCTTTCAGTAGGGATAGGAGTGTTTATCCACCACTCCCCGACATGGGAGGAAGTGGAAGCCAACAAGAGACAAACCCATGACTTCATTTTGGCTCTTGAAGTAGGAACTAGTTCTTGTGTATTTGCTATTTATAAGAGGTACGCTTGCCTCCCTTTTCTAAATTTGGTCCAGAAGTCTGACCACTGATTGTGCGGTGCACACCCCGATCAGCTGGGGAGAGGCTAGGATCCCTCCCTTTGCTCTTACGACCAGGGAGGGAACCAAGGTAGGACGAACACCAGTCTGTTCATAAGACTCGGGTTCCACCCACCAATAAGTGAGTCTTCCTATTGTTAAAGGACCGAGGGTTTGTATACATATCGGAACAAATAACAATTTGTCGAAAATTGTATTTTTCCTAACTATACAAACCTGAGGTCCTTTACACATGGTCCCACCTCATGCCACCCCTCACTCTGCGTTTCCTGGGCCTAAAGCAAAGTGACTCCTCTCCTCGCAGTCGAGCTGACGGCCAACTGCCGGACAAGTAGTTAACTACCGAACCCCCTTGTTCGAAGCTTACGACCGGCTCAGCTGCCGCTAAGTACTTTCCTATTATTAAAGGACCTCAGGTTTGTATAGTTGGGAAAAATACAATTGTCGAGATACCTCAGAAGACGTATCCCTACCGAGTGGGGCCAAGCTGACACCAGTGTGAACACTCACATGAAAACCTGTGTGGCTGTTGAGAGACCGAAACAAAGTGCCCTGAATTGGTACACCGTCCCGTCGAGGATGAAGCAGAGGTACTTCCTGGAGGATTGATGGATGGGTATCTGGAAATAAGGCCTTCATGCACTCTCAATACCGCGAGGAAGAGAAGGCGATGAAGAAGATCATTAAGGAGAACATCCTCCCCATTGAAGAAGGCAAGATAGTGGACCTTATAATATACTACAAAAACCGTAAAACAAAAGACCTTATCATGAAAAATAACCCCTCACCGCCATCAGGAGACCCCCTCAAGCAGACGAACGTAGTATACCAGTACATATGTCCCGCCCAAGGATGTCCTGGGAAGTACATTGGAATGACTACCATGCGTCTTGCAAAGAGAATCCCCTGTCATGCCCAAGAAGGGGCTATCAAGAACCACGCCCTCACCGCCCACCGAGGCACAATCTCCCGCGACTGTATTATCCGTAACACCAGGATAATAGGGAGAGCACCCGACCCTCACCGTCTGCGCCTCCTGGAAACGTTACTCATCCAGGAGCAAAAGCCCTCCATGAACACGACATAGGAGGCCTTTTTGCTCCCGACTTGCATGCGAAGAAACACTCCAGTAACGGCAAACATCACCATATCGCCGCCCGAAAACGCCCCATTCAAGAGGAAAATACCACCGAAGAGGACATTAATACGATGAATAATACCAGCAGTGACGTCACGCGGCCTTTACCCAATCAAAATGAAGCCCGGCGTGATGATATGCAGCTGAGATACACCTGGAGTTGAAAGAACTAAAATCTTACTAATTCACTGTAGTATTTTCTTTATTGAAGTGATTGCTCTTTACATTAATATTAATATTTGAAAATTAGTAAATCATCTATCTTACAGAAAGCATATATCTCTGTAAGAGAGAGAGAGAGAGAGAATTATAGTTATGTGATATCATTTAATCTTATTAAACTTACTAATACAGTATTGATCAATATGTATTAATATTTTAAAATTAGTAAATCATTTTTGTATCATAAAAATGTATTTAGGCATGAAAATAACATCAAAATACAATAATTAGTGATTATTTATCGCCGGAAAATCCTGCAAATAGGCGAATTCACCGCAAATAATGGGTAGATATGGTCCAGGAAAAAATCCGCGAATCTGGAGAACACGAATATGGGGGGGCCCACAGTATATGTTTCGAGCATATACATATATAGTATCTTATATAAAATTATTCTCCACATTATGTAATTTCAATATTGATTTTATATAATTTTGTTCCTAAAATTCAATTTATGCATTATTTTATTGCTAAAAAAAATTTCCTTTTCATGGTTCACTAATGATTTGCAGAGCAACCAAATTAATGTAGTATACTGTTTCCATAATTAATAATCCATTTTCATTTTTCTTTCCCTACAGTCTGCTGCTGTTGCTGCCACTGCCCCTCCTGAGGAACCTGGCAAAGTAGTTGTGTCTGCTGGTGGGGATGAAGACGAGGTGACAGTCATCCCAGCCATTGAGGAACAGGGGCTTAAGAACAAGCAGAGGTGTGAGCCGGTATGTTAAGTTTCTGTTTTTCATTGTCTGAAATTAAATATAGTAAATCAGCACTCTATAATGACTAATGAAATGTTCTATTTTCTTTTCTAATTTTCTTTAGGTGATTGAAAATGCAGAGGCAACAACCAAAAAGGTGATTTTGGAGATCGAATCTAACCCAAAGGAGGCCTACTGGAATCTCCACCTGAAGAAGGTTGCCAAGGATTGCACTGAGATTGACTCTTTCTTCTATCCATACCTGCAGACGGAGATCAGTTTTTTGGTGCAGAAACTGCAGAAGGCCACGAAAGAAGGAAGACTGACAGCCAGTTTTGATTTGTTCCCGAGCACCAGACAGACATTTTTGGAAATGGAGCAACAGTCGTCCACTAGATCTTTTCCTTCTCACCCTCCTGCACCTGTGCCTGCACCTACACCTGTGCCTGCACCTGTGCCTGTACCTTCCTTTGCGCAACCTGAGCAAGTTTACCAGATGACAGGGCGCCAACTGGCTATGTATGTCCAGAGTCAGCGCGTGTCTCCATGGCCAAGCCATTCCCCTGTTGCAGGGTCTTCTGCGCCACTACATACTCCTGCTATGCCACCAGCACCTGCGATTGCTGTGGATCTTCATAATGTTAGCCTCCCCACTTCCAGTTTCTTTGATGCCTTAATACCAACTAGTTCAAGTGCCACTTCGACTGTTGTGTTGGAAAAGACGATGCCTCCTAGTTCAACAAATTAGTGTATTTCTGTTTTGTGAGTTTTTTTTCTTTTTGTGTTTTGGTAAATTTGTTATAATAATGAAAATATATTTGTTCCTACACGATATAGTACAAACCCGCAGTCCTTTAGAAAATACTTTCAGCAAAGGCTGGGAATGACCTCTAGACTTTTAAATAAGGTGGGTAGGCAGTTAACTACCGTTTGTTTGGTTGGAATCCCATCCTGCCCTAACGTATCTACTACATTCCAATTTGCTTTCAGCCCTCGTCTGATGTGCCTGTGTTTAAATCACGCTCTCGCTGAGTGTCGCCAACCATTTTTTCCTAGTGGGATGTTTCTTGTTTTGTCTGTTGGTGTGCTTGTTATTATTGTATAGTAAAGTAAACCCTGTATTTGCACCCTCAAGATTAGCTTACTCACCTGTTCGCTGATTTTTCTATGGAACCCGTATATAAATCATTCGCAAATAATTCAGGAATTTGTGGACTTTTTCGTCGAGAAACATTCACTAATTTAGTCTATTTTTTATTTTCATGACTTAATAAATTTTTATGATAAAAATTATTTACTAATTTTCAAATATTAATATCAAGTTTAATACTATGATTAAATAATTACATTGAATAATAAATACGTAATATAATAAATAATAATTTCTCTCTCTCTCTCTCTCTCTCTCTCTCTCTCTCTCTCTCTCTCTCTCTCTCTCTCTCTCTCTCTCTCTCTTACTGAGATGAGAGAAGTTGTATGTGTTCATATGTTGATTTTTTTTATGATAAAAATTATTTACTAATTTTCAAATATAATATTCAAGTTTAATACTATGGATTAAATAATTACATTGATAATAAATGTGTAATATAATAAATCCTCTCTCTCTCGTTCTCCCTCTCTCTCCCTCGTCTCTCTCTCTCTCTCATCTCTCTTCCTCTCTCTCTCCACCTCTCTCTCTCTCCTTACTGAAGATGAGAGAAGTATGTGTTCATATGTTGATTTCTTTATGATATTATTACCTAATAATAAGTAGTAGTAATTTTCCAAATAACGATAATACTGCTATTACAATATTAATGTATTTCTATAGTAAGATATTTCAAAATATTAAACAAGCCAAAATCATCCCCCAATCTTTCTTGTAAGCTATGAAGAGTTGGGGGAGCCGTCCAACCTGTCAAATATATCACATTACTTGACATTTCGGACCACAAGGGTTGATGTTGTCATTGCCTGATTAAATCAATTTCTCTCTCTCTCTCTCTCTCTCTCTCTCTCTCTCTCTCTCTCTTCTCTCTCTCTCTCTCTCTCTCTCGTCTCTCTCTCTCTCCTCCTCTCTCTCTCTCTCTCTCTACTCTAATCTCCATTCTCTCTCTCTCTCTCTCTCTAACCCATTGGTATTATCACATATGCACACTGTTTGTGTGTGTATGCATGTGTTTGTGTTCATAGTATTTTGAAAACTTGTAGTAAAGGTGTCAACCCCACGTAGAGTGGTACCACCAAGCAGTGCAGTCCCTATGTCTTCACAGCTGGAGGTTATCCACCATCTCATGCAAGCGAGAGGCTTTTCGCACCATGCAGCAGTAGAGATGGCTGGATATCTCAGACAGTCCTTTGCAGTGGTATACCAGGACAAATGGGCCGTCTTCTGTGGTTGGTGTTGTAGAAGGGGTATTGCTCCGGTCAGGTGTACTCTTCAGCAAGTCGTGGATTTCCTTGTCTTCCTTCGCTGAGAGAAGCTTCTCTCTGTTTCAGCAGTAAAGGGTTATCAAGCTGCCCTCAGTTTAGTCCTGCAGCTGAAATGGGTAGACATCTCCTCCCCTCTGGAGATTTAGCTTTAAATGAGAAGCTTCTAAAGGTCTTATCCACCCACGGACCTCAGGACCCCTTCATGGGACATGACTCTTGTTCTGAGGAGCCCGACTCATGCACCGTATGAGCCTTTACGAGAGGCATCAGACAGGGATCTGACTCTCAAGACTGTTTTCTTGTTTGCCTTGGCATTGGCAAAGAGAGTAGGCAAACTTGATGGACTCTCCTTCGATGTTAAACACTCGAGGGGATGGAGAGCTGTCGCCCAATTTCATCCCAGACTTCGTAGCAAAGACTCAAAACCTGTTGGTCCCTGATACCAGGTTTGAGTCCTTTAGAATCCCCTCCCTAGAGGACTTTGTTCTGTTAGAGTGCTGCAGCACTACCTGGAGAAGACTCTACATCTCCGGCCCGAGTGTTGACGAGACTTTGTTAGCACCGGCTCTTCCAAGAAAGAAGTGTTCAAGAACACGATTTCTTTCTGACTTCTTGAGACAATTAGAAGAGTGCACTCTGCTCCTAGCATATGCCACACTGGTACCTTATGTCCGAGAACTCACAAAGTCAGTATTGATCCAACCCTTGCATTCCTGAAGAACCTCTTTTTACCTTTGGAGAATGCCCATAAGTCCTTGGACACTTTTTCCTTGGGACCTGTGGTGTCTGCTCAACAAGTGTAGCCTACCTGGCTCCTTTAGTATAGGGTTGCATCTCGCCTAAGACGTATGGTTGTGGATTTGAGAATGAATGCGAGTGTCTGGCCTTTCTTTTCTTCTCTGCCCTCACATCCTTCTTCTCTTCCTCTGGGCAAAGAGTGGATTTGAGACATGACATGCTGGAACTGGTGACCGATACAGGTAAGTTATACAATCGAGCACCCTTTCTATCTTTCTTTTAGAATTATTGTAGCATCCCGCCCTTTCTTCTAACAATGGAAGGAAGGGGGCCCTGACAATAAGACAAACCCATTTTTTATATCTTTCCTTTCTGTCTCCAACTCTTCGATTCATCCCAGCTTATTTTGTATGAGTTTATGTGTCCTCCCTCATTAAAAAAAAGGCCAGAAGTCTGACAATTGATCATGCACTCCCTTTACTCTGATCAATCCATCAGAGGCAGTTCTCTTCCTCGCTCTGTTGACCAGGAAGGAATACAGGTGTGGCAAACTCTAGTCTGTTTTAGAGACTCGCTCAGATTCCTCCCTTCAAGTTTGAGTCTTGCTATTGTAAAGGACTGAGGATTTGTATATCGTGTAGGAACAAATCACTATTTTTTTAAAGTAAATTGTATTTTTCCTAACTACAAACCTGAGGTCCTTTACATTACATTATATGCCCACCTCATGCCACCCCTCAGTCTGACACCTGGCCCAAAGGCATATTACAATGTATATGTTCAGGCGGGATGGGACTTTCACCAACCAAACAGCAGTAAACTACCTAACCACCTTGTTTGAATGGCTAGTGACAATTTCCAGCCTTTGCTGAAAGTAATTCCTAACGTAAAGGATCTCAGGTTTGTATAGTTACGTAAAATACAATTTACTTTAAAAAATTCTGATTTTTTTAGAGTAATATCTTTTAAATGGTTATATGTAGATTTTAATCTGGTGCTATTGTTTCTTTGTTTTTTGAGTAGTACTTAGGGAATGTAAATAGTATATATGTATATTTTTTTAGTATAATACATTGTGTACAATGCTTATATTGTGTATTTATTAATTTTTCCTAAAAGCACTAATAATTTAATGTTATTTTATACAACAATACTGTAATACTATGCATTTAACAACATGCAAAGATTATTAAATTTCAATAAAGGAAAAGTGACAAATTTTAAAAGTAATTTTTATTTTTCCTAACTATATGAACCTGAGATCTTTACATAGGAATTACCATCACTGAAACTGGAAACTGTCTGTTAAACTTTTTATAAGGTGGTATGGTAGTTAACTACCTAACGATCAGTGGGGTACCCACCCATCCAGTCAGCAGTGTCACTTTACTTTCGGCCCAGGTAATTGTGTCAGCTTTAGGGGTGTTATGAGGCATGCATTAAATTATAAAGACCTCAGGTTTGTATAGTTAAGGAATAATGCAAATTACTTCTAAAATTTGTCATTTGTTCCTGCACAGTATACAAACCTTTCAGTCCTTTTATAGGAAGACTTACTTCTTGGAGGGAAGAAGCTAATTAAGACTGAACTGAATGGTAGTTTGCCACACCTGCATCTTCTTCCTGGTCGAGAGATTGAGGAAGAGGACCGCACCTCTTGACAGAATGAACGAAGTATAGGAACTGTATGTTCAACAATCAGACTTCTGGGCACTTTCTCAAATAGATGAGTAAAAAGCAGCATCATTCTAGATGAAAGGTTTGATTGAATTTTGTAGAAGGCAATGATAAGGCTATGTATAAGCAATGGGTTCACATTGTCTGTCCCTCTCTCCCCTTGCTCGAGAGAGGGAAGGTTTGCCTCTATATATTTGAGAGATTATAGAAAGGATGCTCAACTGTATACACTCACCCGCATCAAAGCCCATTCCAGCTCAATAACCTACTCTCTGCCCACAGGGGAGTGGGAGATTACCAGTCACTCACACACTTTTGTTCGCAACCGTACACCTTAGCCGAGATGTTACCTGTCCTCTTAGAGGAGCCAGGTAAACTACACAACTTGTTGTGCAGCCACCGCAGGAACCAAGGAAACTTGTCCAGGAACTTGTGGGCTATATCCCAAAGGTAAAAGGAGGTGAAAGGTGGTCTGACATGACCACAACCCTGCCTTCAGAACCTAAACAACAGATAGATTCTTCCTGAATGCAAGGGACAGACCAGTGCCCCTAACTTCATGAGCTCTCTGGAGTTCTCCCCATTTGACATGGAGTTCCTACGCACGTTTGATTGTCTCATAAAGCCAGAAATATATACTACAGTCGAGCCCTGCTATTCATGGACTCATGATTCGTGGGCTCGCCTATTCGCAGATTTTTCTATGGACTGTATATGTATAGTACCCATTATTCGTGGAAAATTCACCTATTCCCAGTATTTTTTGCTGGGAAATATTCACAAATTACTACTGTTTTTTCATATAATTTTTGTGACTCACACTTTTTGTGATAAAACAATAAAAAAAACAATAAATTTTTTTTAAGTATCAAAACAGGGAATTCTAAGCATTTTTAGAGGTGTTTAAGTATTTGCGGATTTGAACTATTAGTGGGGGTATCTGGTACACATCCCCTGCGAATAAGGGGGTCTACTGTAGTGTTCTTGGACACCTCTTTCTTGGTCGAGCCAATGCTAATGAAGAGTGATCGACACACAGGCAGATGTTGAGCCTTCAGACAGGGTTGCCAGATGGTTTTGGCTAAAAGTAGCATAAACACTCTAAAAAAGGTTAATAACAATTTCAGATTACGAAACTCTCGAGGTTAAAATAAGTAAGGCCCAAATTGATCGTAAATAATCTATATAATTAATATATGTTATTAAGAAAATTGGAATGTAAATTAAAATAATTAAATTGGAATATTACGGATAAGGTAAGAATTAATATTATAATGCGATTTCGTATAGTGGTATAAAAACTACATATATTAATATCACAGTAGTATATAATATTTAATAATTCTATAAATAAAATAACTATATGATTTTAATATATTATTAGGGAATCCTATTATACGATATATATAACATAGTAATATATAATATATATAAATATATAATGGCATTCAATAGTAAGTTAATAATAAATAATATATTAATATTATGGATCGGTATATGGGTAATATAATGTAATTTATACTATTATCATATATATAATATTCGAATTGGGTAGTTATAACTAATATAATAATATATATATTATATATTTATAAATAATAAAGGATTTTAAATTGGGGGTTATATTATAGGTATTTATTATTTTATAATAATAATATATAATAAATATAAAATATATAAATATATAATATAATAATACAAATGGATGCGGTCATAATATAAGAAAAGTTAAGTTTAATAATATAATTAATATAATCTTATAATAAGTATATATATATATATATAATATTATATTATTATAAGTACTATATATATATTAGGTGTCTGATAGTATATAGCATAATATAATAGGTATCTATATATAATATTATCAGTAATATCTATAATATATTAAGGTAAGAGTAAAAAGATATAATCTATATAGCATATATAAGTATAAATATATTATTATAAAAATAATATAATACTAAAGAAAATTGGAATAATAAATAAACTGTATTATATTATAGTGAATATTTAATATATATAATAGTAGTATAATATATATATATAATATTATATAATATTATATAAGTAGTATTATATATAGTCATAGAATATATATATTATAGATAATCGTAATAATATTAATGGTAGTAAGTAATAATAAGTCATATGAGTAAATTAATAATATTAATAAATATATATATATTATTATTTACTAAATATACGGATCGGGGTATTTATTATATAGAATATAATGGATCGGTATTAATAATATATATAATTAATATATATATATTATATTAACAATAACCATATATATATTATAATATTGTTAAATTATCTATATATATAGGTTATAAATATATATTATATATAATTATATATAATAAAATTATAAGATTGGATAGTAATTACATATTAAATTGTAAACATTATAAAATTTATTACGTATAACTATATATATATATATAATATATATAATAATATTATATAATATATAGAATTAATATAAATAACATATTATTAATATTTATTGATGATTTACGGAACTTAGTATAAGTTAAAATATAAAATGTATATAAATTGGGGATTAAAATAATGGGAATATTCGTTTATATCTATATATAATACATGATTATAACTGAATCAAGCGAAAGAAATTGATATAAGGAGCCGTGAATAACTCCATAAGAAATAAAGATAAAATGCCAACGAAGGAAAAATAAACGAAGGAGTCTGCAGATCTTTTGGCTTTAAAAGCCTTTTTACTGAGGCAGATACTGACAAAAATACAGAGAAAAAAGACAATACAAGAAGGTTCGTATAACTGACAGATAGGGATTATAAAGGGATTAGTACCTAGAATCCGACACACCTGGAAGATAAGAAACCTTCCCAAACAAGCATAAACAATGGGTGCAATTAAAGGTTTAAGACAATCATCTCAGATACAATCTCCAGACAATTAAAGGATTATAGGTGACAGCTATTCGGAACTTGGTAAACAAAACCATATTCACAAAACATGACAGACATACATTACAACAAAATTTAATAACTCTAAGGCAACTGATTTTTATTTAAGTCAGTAATTATATCTTTGAGGTCATTCTTAAGGGTATCGGCGGCCTGTAATTTTGGCGATATTGGCTCAAATTCGTGAAAATGAGTTATCGTCATATTTCCATACATCTGGGTGCTGGCCATTGCCACACAAAAGGATAATATCGATACGAAGCTTTTTAAATGGTTTAAAGGCCAATTTAAAGGCCACATCCAAGTAGAGAATTAAAGGTCTGGTTAGGGGTGGTTTTACTATTTCATTTTGCATTCATTCTTCAAGTATTTGAGTTTCTTTTCATTGCATTTTGTTTCGTATGCCGTACAATATGTTTTCCTGATAGAGATGGCAACTCTTCCCATGACTGAATAACGGTAGCCACTTGTCTCAAGAGCGAATTCTTGTATTTGTTTTATGCAATCATCCATTTGTTATTTTCAAGCAATTACAATACTTCCTCAGACTTTTGGACATCAATTTTGTATTATATATACTACTAACATGCCAAAAAAGAAGTTTAGTAAACGAAGGGAAGCAAGCTCTTGCAATATAAAAACTTATCATGAAGCTAAAAGTATAGACAGAGCTAATGTAGCTTCTCACATGTCGCCACCAACCACGTGTGCTGAAGAGATGCCAAATACTTCCTATTACGAAGCTCCGAGGGAAATCTATTATTCCCTTGCACAAATATATCAAGATGATGATGATGATGGTACCGACGACTTTGTTTTGAAATTATCTGATGATGAGGAGGGGGAGGAGGAAGAGATAGCATTTTCAAGATGTAATTGCTGTCCCTGACGTAGCAGGTGATGTCGGTGTTTTATCAGGAGCCAACCTAAGGAGTTTTTTATTGAGAAGTTACATGACTGAAAAAGAAGATCTTCTGAGTGTAAGCGACGATGGAGAAATAGTTTCATTACCCTTGAGAGCTCTAAAAGACGCTTTTAGTTCGACGTATTGTGGGCAGTGTGACAGCAATATAACACTTGAAATTGATAAAAAACAGTTTTGATGTTGACTTGAAACTAAAGTGTAAGTGTTTGGTGCCATCTGTTTTTCAATATACCAAAGTGCAAGCTAATGAAAGTGTGAAAACAGAACATGTCGGTGAAACAACAGCTTCATTTATATATCAAACATGATAAATGGGGGAGGCTTGGCAGCCTTGAATAACACTCGAATTGCCTTAGGTGCCAAACCTTTAG
>NC_061091.1:67001646-67016646 GCF_015104395.2 Macrobrachium nipponense
ATCATTATTCATTACTTTGTAAGCCAAGATTGCTGAATTTCAGATGACAAAAGCTGTCTAGAACAGGCATGCACATATATTTTGGCATTTTGCTATACCACAACAAAGCTTGCTGCTATTCAGTGTGTAAGAGGCTGTTTTGCTAAGGGTGGTAGGTAGAAAAGATGAAAAGGCATTTTCTTTTTTTTCCTCATGTCACAGATTCCTTCCAAGGAACGGAGACCACTGGGGAGTAACGGAGTCACATAGGTGGTCACGTTAAGCCTCCCAGTCATGGTTGATGTGTGCCGCTGTTGGAAGGTCAGGCTATATATAAAGTTGGCTCAGACCTCCAGCTGCCAGATAGGACCTGATGTGTCACTGAATCCTTTTGATCTCCCTCACTCCTGGTATGATGAGATTTCGTCATAATGAAGTTGTGCAACACACAAGCAGCCAACACCACCAGCTCAGCACAACCATGACAAAGATGTATGGGCGTGTGAAACAATCTGAACCTGTGGGAGACAAATGGAAAATATTGATTAATTATTAGATGATATACAAAAGTATTTCATATTACATACATATTCCAACAAGCAGAGTTACAATTTCACATTGTTATGATACCAGGTAAAGAGAGTAATAATTGTGAACAATATTTACTTGCTTGCTAGGATCCCAAAGGCATTCTCCACAGTATGTCTTGCCCTGCTCAGTCGACAGGTGTAGATGCGTTCAGGTTTTGTCAAGCATCGTGCAGGGTATGGTTTCTCATATAGCACCTCAGTGGCGTGGTTGGTTTGGTCTTGTCCTGCTGCCTTGATGGCAGTGAGTTCAATTCTCGGGCATTCCATTGAGGTGTGAGAGATGTGTATTTCTGGTGATGGAAGTCCACTCTCGATGTGGTTGGGAAGTCACGTAAAGCCGTTGGTCCTGTTGCTGAATAACCACTGGTTCCATGCAATGTAAAAGCACCATACAAACAAACAAACAAACAAATGGTTTCTCATATACAGGCAGTCTCCGGTTATCAGAGGTCTCGGTTAATGGCAATCCAGTTTTATGGCGACATAAGGGCCGAGTTTCGGTTAAGGCGCAGATAATACAGTTATGGTGCCATAACATACCTAACGGAGGCACCATTAACTGGTTATCGGCCCCATTAACCAAAACTTGGCGCCATAAATTGCCAAGTTTCGGTTAATGGCAGTTTCCGCTTATCAGCAGCCCACCGCGATGGAACACCGATAACCGGGACTGCCTGTACTTCTTAACCCTTAAACGCTGACTGGACGTATTGAATGTCAACTAAAATTGTCTGTCGGGTGCTTAATTGACGTACGATATGTCGACTACAAAAAGTTTTTTTAAATATTCGCAGAAAAATAGTTATAGGCCTAGTTTGCGAAAAATTTTAAATCACGCGCCTTGAGGGATGCTGGGAGTTCACGGATCAAGCTGTTGTTTTGTTTACAAGTGTTACCCAGGCGCGCATGCGCAAATTTCTTTCTTCTCGCACTAAAAAGCATCAGCGACACATCTCGGAAATTCTTTCGTTACCTTGTTGTAATTTTTGCACCGTTTCATATTAGCTGTTACATAGAGTTTTATATATGAAAATGTGCACAATTTTATGTAGAATACAACAAAAAATAACCCATGGTTGTAGCTTTTATCAGTTTTGAAATATTTTCATATAAATCACGATAAGTGCCAAAATTTCAGCCTTCGGTCAAATTTGACTTGACCGAAATGGTAAAAAAACGCAATTGTAAGCTAAAACTCTTACATTCTAGTAATATTCAATCATTTACCTTCATTTTACAACAAATTGGAAGTCTCTAGCACAATATTTTGATTTATGGTGAATTTTTGAAAAATTTTTTTTCCTTAAGTCCACGTGGTAACTCTGCCGAAAAAATCAGAAATTCTTTCGTCAGTTTGTTGTAATGTTTGCACCGTTTTATATTAGCTGTTACATAAAGTTTTATATATGAAAATGTGCAGGATTTCATGTAGAATACAACAAAAAACAACCCATGATTGTAAATTTTATCAATTTTTAAATATTTTCATATAAATCACGATAAGTGCCAAAATTTTAACCTTTGGTCAACTTTGACTCGACCAAAATGATAAAAAAACGCAATTGTAAGCTAAAACTCTTACATTCTAGTAATATTCAATAATTTTCCTTCATTTTGCAACAAATTGGAAGTCTCTAGCACAGGATTTTGATTTATGATGAATTTTTGAAAAAAAACTTTCCTTACGTCCACACGGTAACTCTGCCGAAAAAATCAGAAATTTTTTCGTCCAATTGTCGTAATGTTTGCACCGTTTTATATTAACCGTTACATAAAGTTTTATATATGAAAATGTGTGCAATTTCATGTAGAATACAACAAAAAATAACCCATGGTTGTAGCTTTTATCAGTTTCGAAATATTTTCATGTAAATCACGATAAGTGCCAAAATTTCAATCTTCGGTCAACTTTGACTCGACCGAAATGGTCGAAAAACGCAATTGTAAGCATTTACCTTCATTTTGCAACAAATTGGAAGTCTAGCACAATATTTTGATTTATGGTGAATTTTTGAAAAAACTTTTTCCTTACGTCTGCGCGGTAACTGCCGAAAAAAATCAGAAATTCTTTCGTCAGTTTGTTGTAATGTTTGCACTGTTTTATATTAGCCGTTACATAAAGTTTTACATATGAAAAAGTGCAAAATTTCATGTAGAATATAACTAAAAACAACCCATGGTTGTAGCTTTTATCTGTTTTGAAATATTTTCATATAAATCACGATAAATAAAAAAAAATTCGACCTTTGGTCAACTTTAACTCGACCAAAATAGTCGAAAACTGCAATTGTAAGCTAAAACACTTACAGTCTAGTAATATTCAATCAATTACCTTCATTTTGCAACAAAATGAAAAACTCTAGCACAGTATTTTGATTTATGGTGAATTTTTGAATAACACTTTTTCCTTACGTCCGCGTGGTAACTCTGCCGAAAAAGTCAGAAATTCTTTCGTCAGTTTGTCGTAATGTTTGCACCGTTTTATATTAGCCGTTGCATAAAGTTTTATATATAAAAATGTGTGCAATTTCTTGTAAAATACAACAAAAAATAACTCATGGTTGTAGCTTTTATCAATTTTGAAATATTTTTCATATAAATCACGATAAATAGAAAAAATTCGACCTTCGGTCAACTTTAACTCGACGAAATTGTATAAAACGCAATTGTAAGCTAAAACACTCACGGTCTAGTAATATTCAATCAATTACCATTTTGCAACAAACGGGAAGTCTCTAGCACAATATTTTAATTTATGGTGAATTTTTGAAAAAACTTTTTTTTACGTCCGCTCTTTACAAATTCATGCATCACATTGTGATAACATTTTCTCTGTGTTGATTTGATCATTTTACAATTTGTTATGTACCAAAATTATCGCAATTTAGTGTACAATGCAACAAAAAAAATTAACTCATTAGCTTTAACCGTTTTGCTCACAGCGCGATTTGTATAGAATTATATATGAAATTTTTTTTTTGCGCTGTCATATATTCCAATATTTATATATGATAATAATATTTTTTCATTTCTGATGGTTGCATACTAAACTTCAGGCAATGACAAAAAAAGGAGCCAAAAATGAACTCTTAATCTTAAAAACTAAGTGTGCTGGGATTTAAAAAAAAAATTTCCACTTTGGCGTTAACACCTGAACGCCGCCGGCATATGAGAGACACTTTGGTAAATAGCCCCTTGGCGTTTAAGGGTTAAGAGCAAAGGTATCATCTTTAATGAAGAAATAGTCAATTGGGGCTTTATCTTCAGTTTCATTTGTCAATCTTTCAGGAGCAGGCAGGTTGGGTTTATGCTTATCCAGCATTTTGCCTAACTGTTTCTTGGCAAAGATACCCCCATCAGACTCAGACCCTGTGGCACTTACTGCATCCATATACCAGAAATTGTACTCAGCATCTACAACTAGTAGAATGACAGAGTAGAGCTTATAATTTAAATAATGAGTTTCTCAAAAGGCTGGGTTCTGGATGTGAATGTGTTTTCCGTCTATTGCTCCAATGTGTGTGGGAAAATCCATCGTTGCTCAAACCCACAGGCTACCTCCTTTCATTCCTCTGGGGTGCTGGAATTGGAAGGACAGGTTCTTGTAGGATTCTCCAATTTCAGGTTTTATATTAAAGGGTAATTGCAACACCCAGAAGATATGGCTCCAAAATGTAAGGCTGCAGCCTCACCAAATCCGTCATGTGCGTTAAACACAGCCAAAGAGGCCTCGTCCTTCTATAAGCATGTCTTCTACATATTTGGCCCCACTAGACAAACAAGACAGACATTTCAGCAACACTTGCCATCATGGAGGGAGTATGTGAGCTTTTGCATTATGACTCACTGCCAACCAAATTAGATTTATTGGAGGATAAGAAACCTTGGATTCATGACATAAATTTAGACAGAGGAAAGAATGGAGAGTATCATACACTCTTTCATTAGTTATGGCAGCACCCAGACAAGTTTTTGTAATATTGTAGAATGTCGTAGAAAACCTTTGACTTCATTACAGAGGCACAACAGTAACTCTTAAGGTAGGGATTATTGATTTTGAAAACTGGTAAGTTGCACAAATTTACAAACACATACAGTAAGCCTCCATATTTGCGCAGAATGCATTCCAGACAACTGCGATTAGTTAAAATCTGCGAATACTTGCAAACTCTTCTAAAACCACTTATAACTGCTATCTTGCAAGTTCAAATACCAAATGTATACTTAAAGTATCATCCTACATCAATTATACCTTAAATTATTATTGTGTTAAGAGGTTGGCTGAAAATGTTGATTTTTTGTGGAAATATCTAACATTGGGTGAAAGTGAACTAGAAAAAAGCAAAAAGGTTACCTCATCAATATCCTACTACACACCTTGATGATGAAATGCACAAATTGAAGTCGTAACCTTGTTACATAATTTTTTTTCTAATTTCTTCCTTGATAAGATTTTACTATAATAATTCAAGTCACTAAAAAAATGGTAAATGTAAATGTGTAAATAGTATTTTACATATATTGCTACATTACTTGAATACAGGTATGTTTTAACAATGTTTTATATAATCACTAATTAGCATTTGTTGAAGTTTAATGCACATTGATTAGCCTCAATTTTTTTTTTCAAAATAATTTTGCAAGTCTTCAGGACTCCAGATGGTTTTTTACTGCCTTGAAAGACTTCTCTTGGAGACCCTTCTTGAAATAGTAATGTCTATAATTATTGCACAAAGTTGCAGATGGGAATGGTCATACGTGGATCATGCTTATATGTCAAGTGTTGATCGTTGAAAGGTCTCCACCCATCAAATTTCAACTTGATGCACAAGGTCAGGCTCAAAAAAATAATTTTAGCCACTTCTTTAGGTATATATTCTTGAAAATGACATTGCTTCATTGGGTAACACTCTTGCTGAGGTAAACACCATTCTGTCCTTGAATCAAAACCACGGATTCGTACATCTAAATAAAAGTCGTCATAATTACTAAAGGTTCTTTGCAAGGTCACCTTCGGCCCTTAGCTGAAACCCCTTTCATTCCTTTTACTGTATACTTCCATTCATATTCTCTCTCTTCCATCTTGCTATCCATCCTCTCCTTACAATTATTTCATTATTATACAACTGTAAGGTTTTCCTCCTGTTACACCTTTCAAACCTATGAATGCCATCATAGTTCCCAGTGCTTGGCCTTTGGCCTAAACTCTATAGTAACTACTCCTCCATCATATTGAAACAGTTATTACTACTGATACAAAAGTATTTATGTGAATGTATCCATTATGAAATAATAATAATAAAAAACCACTTAAATCCTGTATCATAAATACAACAAATCGTGTAACTTGTTAGCTCTCCAATGCGGGTTGTTGTATAGGTCTACATTTGAGTCTGAGCTGCAAATAAATGAGAGGTAGGAGATGGTGTCTAGCTATGTTGGCTCTGCTGTTGTTCTGCATCTAGTAATTCTTGTAGAAAAAGCTCTTCAGATTTGATTTTTAGAAATATCGCCCTATTTCGGTAACAAACTCCGAAAAATAGCAAATCTTCATCATCTGCATTCATTTTCTTTGTCAGTGCTTCAAATTTTTGTACTTTCAGGTGTGATCAGTTCCTTACGATAATCATCATCTAATGTCCGTTTTGCCGTTTGTTTTCTTCCATTGCTGCTACCTACAGGGTGCTGAAGCACTTGCTTACCATTTGTAAATACTAACTCCTTTTGCACCTTCCGAGCTCCTTCCTCATCATTTTGTGGCATCATCTGACTTGGTCCTGGGCTAGCGTTTCGCTCTGCTTGTGATTCGTCAAGAATGTAATCATTACGAGTTCCTCTTTTATGGGTAGATCAAGGTAATAACTCCGCATCGGGTATTTCTTTGGAAATTACAGTTTCCTATAGCATTTGGGTTGCTTATTAAGAATCTACTGTTATTTTTGGGGGTTGACTGTAATTAACCCCCCAGGAGCTAGTACTAAACATGGTGAAATACTTTTGACGCCCCAATTCCTAGTGGCTGGCAAAATTGTGGGAACATTCCTTATTTGCAGTCCGTGTGGAGTTATTGCCTAGAATTACTCTTCCATGCACGTCACTGGGTTACCTTTCAGAAGAATAATGTGCATCATCTTCATTATCATGTTGTCCAGGTGTTGATACGATGTTAGTGACTCGATCACGGGTGAACAAAATGTCATTTAAAAATGATCCTTGACGAAAAGATGGCCGGCTTAAATTATGTGTTATGACATCACTTGATCTTCTGAGAGAGGCTTTGGAATTCTTTTTCAGCTCCTTGGCATAGTAATCTCTCATTCCTTGCCACCTAGTTCATAAAAAAAATTAATAATGATATAACCTGTATGATATTTTGATAAAATTCATACACTATGTTATATTCACTGTAGTACACTTGAGTGATAGAAATAGGCTTATATATGAGATAGCTATGGATCATTATGAAAGTAAGAAAACTCCTTGGATTCTGCAAATAAAAGAGTATATGAAGGAATTAAACATAAAGTAAAATTTCATCACTTAAAGGCAAGCAGTTACAAGAAAGTATAAATAACTGGGAAAAAAGTGGCAGAGAGAAATGCATGACAAGGCAGCCTTAAAAATCTACAGAAAATATGAAGAAAGCATAAGAAATCTGGTATGACTGATAACACTAAAAAAAGCAAAGCTGACCAGTAGTGCTAGACTGAGAACACTAGAATTAAATTATAGGAATAGGATAAAATGGGAAGATACAAGATATTTGTGCTGTGAAGAAACAACTTAAAACTTATAACTTTTTTTTTACTCTACTGCACAGATATAGAGTGGATGACCAGCTTATAGTGACATTAGAAATAGATATAGATTTTTACAGCAGCCATATCAATCAAGAAAATAAAGAGGAATTGATAGCAAATATACTTATATTGACAGATCTGCCGATGGAAGAATTAGAAAATTGGAAAGAATTTATAAAAGATTTATGGTAGTATTACAGAAACGAAAACACTAAACTCACAAAAGGTACAGTGATGCTCAAATCTCATGCGACAGGATTCTGTTTGTATTGTCCAAATTCTCAGATACAACTTGACATTACCAAGTAGTGCTAAACATTTTTTCTAATGCCATACTTGTTGAAAAGTTTGCGAATTCATAGCCAGCACCATTTTCCTTATGATTATATAAATATTACCCTTTTTATGCATTGGCAAAATTTGTAATCTGTATGATTTGAACTGATTTTTTAAAAAGTTGCTTAGTTCAAAGTGCGGTGTGATAAGGTTAGCGGTAACATTAATGAAAGCACACTTAACATGCTCCTTGGACTGGTCATGGTAACTACGTCTGCAGCATTATATAACAGTACAGACCTAATAAGCTCAACAGTCATAACATTTTTAAAACAGGAATAAGAATTAAAACAAGCTTTCTTTGAATGTTGACATTTTAGGCTGCCTTTTTTTTTTTTTTTTTTTTTTTTAGCTATGCCTGCATGTTGCAAAATGATTTATAGGCCCAAAAAAATAATGTAAGCCTTCTGACATAATCTGTTACTAATGATTTTATTTGTAGAGATTACGTGTTCTTTGAGAAATAAATTATGATTTTGATTTTATAAAGATGGCTATTAATCGTAATATCATAAGTATTAGTATCAAGGCGTATCGAACACTTGTTTTTCAACTGGTTTAAAATATTATTTTCATAAAAGTCCTTCTGCCCACTTTTGGTGCATAATTTATTCTTTCATAAGGTAACTTGAATTGCTTTCTGGCCAGAAATTGTTAATAGAGAGCTGTGAATGTAAAGTGTAACATAAAGAAATCTAACACACCTAGGCCTAGCAACAATATCTTGGCTTTGACAAAAGAATAATTGCATAGGTGAATATTTGCTACGAGACGTTTCTTTGGTGGCCTCTGATTGGCTGGTACCAGGAAGTAGGCCGCTTGCTCAGTGTCTCATTATTTTCGTCTGTGGCTTAGAAAACTAGCAATATGTTTATATTTCTTCAATCATCTCATGCTTTGCTCAAGATAGGAAATTTTTGGTCATACCATAGGATTCGGTATTAATTGTACAACTAAGTCATCTTTTCCTGAAATCAATAAGATAAAACACAAAGGAATTACAATGAGTAAAAGTGAAGAGAGAAGTATCAGATTCTTTATACGTACAGTGGAACCCCCGTATTCGCGTTCTCCAGATTCGCGGACTCACACATTCACGGATTTCTCTCGGGAACGTTTCCCTGCATTATTCGCGGAAAATTCGCGCATTTGCGGTATTTTTCTATGATAAATATCCACAAATTCCTGGTTTTTTTGATGAATTTCATCATAAAATGCACTTTTTGTGATAAAACTATTAAAAAAACCATGTAGGAAAATTTTTAGTGGGTTTTTCTTGAGTTTTAACTAACAAAATAGGCTGTTTTTAGCATTTTTATAGGGGTTCCAAACATTCGTGGATTCTAACTATTCACGGGGGGGTCTGGTACGCATCCCCCGCGAATACGGGGGGACCACTGTACCTGTTTTTACTTATCATCGAATTTTGCTTCATTAACACGATCAAGATGAAATAAAACTTGTATTTTCATACAATTAAATCACCCTGAATACACTGAATGTCTTATTATGTTGCATCTGTAAATGATTCAAGTTTGACGGTATTGCTGAGAGAATGATATCTGCAAGATATTGTTGCGTTGGTTGTCACAGTGAGAGATTTGAGTTGCCAATTAGCGATATTATAGGTTACAGTTTCGACAATATTTACCATGTTATATCATTACATTTTCTGTAATTAAATACACAGAATTCCCATTATGACTGCCAAACATTTTCAATCCAATATCATACAGTATGTCTGGACATATCTGATAAGGAAAATAATAGTAATCAGATGAATGCTCCTGGTAGCCGACATCTAGGCGGGAAGCGGCGAATTCAGTCCAGCAAAGAAGTTGAACTCTGAACAGACTTCGCACTCTTCAACTCAGCCTAAGCTTTAATCAGGTTGTTTCAGAATATTTTAAATTTTATTTTATGAATATATTTTCAAACGAAAGAGATATCAGAGACTTATTTGAGTGATATGAAATAATAATCTCAGTGAAGTAATAAGCAACAAAGAATTGAGGAAGATTGACTTCGTTTCAGGCTGAGTCAAGTATGGATGCAAGATAATAAGACATTTTCTTCATTTTCTCTTCACATATTACATGCATCTAAAATCTGAAGGCACTAGCATATTCAGGGTGATTTTATTGTATGAAAACAACTTTTATTTTTGATGACATGAATGATTAAAAATCCAATAATAAATAAAAACAGGTATAAAAAATTAAATGTTTCATCTTCACTTTTACTCGTTGTAAGTAATTCTTTTGTGTTTTATCTTATTGATTTCAGGAAAAGATGACATAGTTGTACAACTAATACCGAATCCTTTGGTATGACCAAAACTTTCCTATTTTGAGCAAAGTGTGAGATGACTGAAGAAATATAAACATATTGCTAGTTTTCTAAGCTGCAGACGAAAATAATGAGACTGAGTGAGCGGCCTACCTCCTGGTACCAGCCAATCAGAGGCTGCCAAACAAACGTCTCGTAGGCACAAGAATCTACCTTTTAAGTGAATCTACTATAGTATGCCATAATTTTTTAAATATTTAAAAAATACAACAAATAATTATGTATGAAAATCTATATATTCCTCTAACAAATATAAAGTAGTAAATTTTTTCAGGATAATTTCATTGCCGCTACTCATTGTAGACCTGTTACACCAGGTAGTTGTTGCACCGTCGATACTCTAATGGTGCGTCAGTCTCACACGTTGGTATCAGTGGGCGCATTCTACTTTTCTGTATACAATTTACATTTTTTCAGTGGTGAGGCGTAAAAGCAATCAAATAGGACTGCGTATTTAAAATTTTATGTTTGCTTTGGAAGGAATGTTATGACAATTTTTTTTCGTATATTTCATTTAACATTTGAACTGAGGTATGATGATGACTTTGTTTTGGTCAAATGCTTCAGCAATGTGTGAACAAAAGTTTTGAAAATGTTTTGTAAGTGTTTTTTCTGAAATTTGGCAGCATGTGCTATTTTTTTACAGTTTTGAAATATATGACAGCTTTCATTCTTATGAAACATATTATTGCCTTATTGCATGCAATAATCGTGTTTTTGCATTGAAATATTAGATAAATATGGAACATGTCAAGTTGCCGGTTAGTGAATTTTGAACAAAATCCTATGGAGTCATGTCGCATGAGACTTGAGCATCACTTCAGCTATTACTACTACTACTGCTCTGTGAGGTTGGTTGGAAATTAGAAACTAAATGTATTGAAGTACGGACATAAGTGGAATTGTTCTATAACTAATTACGATGGAATTCGTGATAGGAAGCGACCATTTCCACTATGAGTGACGTGTTACCTCAAAGTGGCCGAATTGAAGGCTAAACTACGGGCCAGATGGCTGATGATAAAGGGAAGCGAGACGACATTGGTGGAGCGCTTGAGGAACAACAACGAAGAGGAGACAGGTTTGTGGGTGAAGCCTTTTCTGGATGTACTTAATTACCTTTTTCTTTACATTACTCTACTTTTGAGCTCTAAATAGGTAGTAGCTGGGTAGATAAAAAGTGTAGGGCTTGTCATCTGTAGAGTACCGCTGGACGGTGTTTGTAATTCTGGTGGACACGATGGACGTCGGAGTTTCGATCTGCATTGAATTCTGCTGAATTTGGTATTAACGATTGTGATTTTTTTTCAGTCGGTGAGTTTTTTATAATTCCGCCCATACATTAAAATTTCTGCCAACTAATTTAAATGACTTCCGGTGACGTGGTATTAGCATCAATAGAAATAACCGCATTTTATAAGAGACATGATTAAGCTTAGACCCGGTATTGCTTGAATTTCTAAATTAACACCATTCCTTACGATGGCTCTCGTCGAAGTTACATGTAATGGTTGTGTGACTGATCAGTGGCGATTTAGGATAAAGAATTTCCATTCAGATTTTGCAAACTTTATAAATTATCTACTGTCTTACGTGTTTTGCCTAAGGGAGTGACAATTGCCTTGATTGGGACTCACCTCGCTCCTATCGCAGTGATCGACATCAATTTTATTGTGGCCAATGTAAAATAAAATTGTAAAAAAATGAAAAGAAACAATTTCGTTATAGTTTTAGTGTATATAAAGGATCGTTTTTAGACAAAACCCACTTACAACCTTGGGAAATTGGTTTATTTGTTAACCACTGGTTAGACAAGGGTTCCAAGCAGGAAACCATTCTGAAGTGTTTGCGCTGGTCCCGCCAAACAAGTTGATTGGCGAAGTTTTTGCACTGCAGTGACTGTTAACTGGCTTAACAATCAAGAGCCCATTGGTAGTCCGGGAAACATCATTGAAATAGATGAGACTTTCTTTTGTAAAAGAAAGTACAACAGAGGGCGAAATCTTAACAATGTCTGGCTTTTTGGACAGATAGAACGCATCTCCAAAAGGAAGTTTATCACCCCTCTTCATAAAAAAGACAGGACAGAAGTGCTAGGACCTTGATATATACAGTCAGGATCTATTGTAATTAGTGTTGGCTGGGCTGCATGTATGACCCTTTCAACTGTGATGCCAGATAACTCACAGTAATCAATCAATCAAGAGAGAGAGAAAGTTTTGCGGTTGGTATCGCTTTAAAGATCGATCGTGTAGTATGTGTTTGTGTTTTTGGTTATCCGTAAAGAGAGAGAGAGGGGGCGTAATTGGTGGAAGGATGGTTAACAATTGTATTGGCTGTTGGTGAGTTCTGGGTTGTCTGCTGGTGCGGTTGGAGTTAGTCGTTATGATCAGTTTTGGGACTGAGCTGGGAAGTGGAAACTGGGATCTGGGAAGTCAGGCAGTCTGTGATGGTCAGTAGTGTTGGCAGCGGTCTTTGAAGACTATTGAAGGCATTGGTGGTTATTTATATTGTGTGTTTTGAAGGCATTGGTGGTCATTTATATTATTTTTTGAGTTGCTGATTTTGTATATTCGAAGGTTGGTGTGATTGTGTTATGGAGGAGTTATGGAGTTCCATTTGACAACGTCTGTGTGTCCTAGAGAGAGAGAGAGAGAGAGAGAGAGAGAGGGTAATTGGTGGTTGGATGGTTAACGACTGAATTGACTGTTGGTGAGTTCTGGGTTGTCTGCTGGTGCAGCTGGAGTTAGCTGTTAGAGTTCTGTGTTTTGGAGGTAGTCTTTGGTCAGAACTGGCGAAGGAAGTAGTGTTGGCAGCAGTCTATTGAAGGCATTGAATGTCAGCTGAGTTGTGTGTTTTTGTTTGTTATTTAGTTGTTGTTAAGTTAGTGTTATTTGCTTATTGTTGTTGTGCCTGTGCTGTTGTGATTTTTCGTTTTGTTTGTGGAATGGTCTTTTGTTGTGTTGTTGAGTTTTTGTTGTTATATGTGAGGTTGTGGTTGTGTTCCTTGGTTGTTTGCTGTGCTGTTGAGTTGTGGTTGTGTTCCTTGGTTGTTGTGGTCCTTGGGTGTTGTGTTGTTGGGTTGTGGTCCTTGGTTGTTGTGTTGTGGGGTTGTGGTTCATTGTTGTTGTTGGTTGTGTCTCAGTGACCTCGACAAGCGGACAGCACAGCATAGCCTTGAGTATCTGGAGTTGGGTGAGTTCATGTGTTTGTTTTTTTTGTTCTGTGTGTAGGTATAGGTCAATTGTCCTGCTTGTATTCTGTAGTGTAAAGAGGAAAGTGTGACTGAGGGTGGGTTTGGCAGCTGGAGTGATTAGGTTTATGTGGGGGGGGGGGGGGGGGGGGGGGGGGGGGGGGGTGGGGGGGGGGGGGGGGGGGGGGGATTTGCCTGGCAGTTTTAAAGCTTGTGATCTCGCCACATTATTTTTTGGTGCCCGAACAAGGACTGTTGGTGTTGCAGCTGCAGGACGAATATAGAAGGAAACACTAACACAACTAAAGTTTATTTACAAGCTTACTAACAAAGGTAAATGCAGAATGGTATCTCCTATTTACATAAAAAGGCAAAATCTTACTCTGCATGAACTGGGGGAACAGCGAGGTAATTCAAATACTTGCTGGCCGGTTTGGTGACTCGAAGCGATGGCTTCACAAAAGGAAATCGGCGATTGCATACGTCCTCTTGGCTCCGTATTGCAGAAAATAATGTTTACTCTCGATACTTGAAAGTCTGGAACTCCCCAAAACCTCTAGCAGGACCTTTTCTTCTCTGAAGTCTGCTCAACGTCGAGTTAACTTGGTTGTCCACTCCTGAAGATGACTAGACCAGAATCCAACCAACTCTCGAGCAACTTTTCTTCTGATCCTTCGTCGGTTCCTTTTCTCTTATCTCTCTCAGATGATCTCTGCTGCTGCTGATCTCTCACTGATAATCTGATCTGTGGCCCTTACTGAGGATATCTCTCTGTGACTAACTGGTGTCTCTCTTTTACGATCTCTGCTTTCTCCCACTCCGTCCTTCGTATTTATACAGCACTCTGGGGGCGGAGCCTATGGCGAGCGTCACAGGCTCCCGAGATTACCGGAACTTTTTAGATGAATCTAGACGAGGTATTGCATCAGAAATCGCGGCGTTTCTCATGTCACGACGCCGCCTGACGAGTTCCACAACACTCCTGCCGATTCTAGAACCATCATGATAACAGGCACCTCCAACACAATGCGCTAACGCCTCCTTGCTGCTGAACTTTTCAAAAATGCGTTCTCCTTTCCTTTATCTTTCTTTGCTAGGAAGCAATTACCATCACAGTGACAACATGAAACGTTTCTTAATAAACATGTGTACATGACTGTTGTCTGATTGGACACCTCTTCCTTTATGATTTAGGATTTTCCTGATGTGATGATATATATATATATATATATAATATATATATATATATATATATATATATATATATATATATATGTATAGTATATGTATATAAGGATATATATATATATATATATATATGATATATATATTTATTATATATATATATATATATATATATTATATATATATATATATAAATATATATATATATATATATATATATATATATATATATATATATATATATATATTATATATATATATATATATATAAGTATTGCTGTCGAAGTGACTTACACGTGGGTATATTGTGGACATTAAAACTTTTTAAAACAAACTTTTATGGAATACTGAATGCAGTCATGAGTGAAAAAACTTGAAAATTCAGAAGGAAAGTTTAGGCAGAGAGTAAGAGAAAGGAAATATTCTGAACAACTCGCGTCTAATGAATAAATGATGTGTATGATTCAACTTCTGAGGAATACTATGTTATTTCGTTTTGATTTAATATTTATGACGGTAATGGAATCGTCTTCTGTTTAAACTTATTCCTGCTAATAATAATAATAAT
>NC_061091.1:67026646-67041646 GCF_015104395.2 Macrobrachium nipponense
GTAAGTCTCTATGGTTCTGGCTAATACATGCCATTATGAACGGAGATAGCTCGTACCTATATACATTACACACCATTTATTTCAATTGACCTTAAGCTAAGAGGAACCTGGACGGTTTGTTTGTTTGTTTGTTTCTTTCTTTGTTTGCTTGCTTGGTGTTTAAAAAAAAATAAATAACGTTGGCGAGATCAAAGGAGAGGCAAATTGAATTGTTTCATCAAGGTCCCCTGAGGGCCTGGCCTCACATAGCATTTTCCTGCAACATTGCATCATTGTATTTTGCAATATTGAAATTAATACGCTGGTTGTATCCCCAGAGAGAGAGAGAGAGAGAGAGAGGAGAGAGAGAGAGACGAAGAGAGAAGAGAGAGAGAGGAGAATGAGAGAGGCGAGAAGAAGGAGAGAGAGAGAGAGAGAGAGAGAGAGAATGTGTCTTCTTAAATTATTCTCTAAGCAAATATAAGTATTTTACGATACGTTTTCAAGAGATATATTAAGTTTTCAATCTGCATCATTAAGATTTTTTAACGAGTGGGGCCTTTGAGGTTGGGGGGGGTTGCCATCAGTGCATCTCACGTGGTGTATTTAGGCATTACCTTCCATTCCTTTTACTGCGCCTCCTTTAGTATTCTCCTTCTTCCAATCTTACTTACCCCAATCCTCTCCTGACAATCAATTGATATTGCAACTGCAAAAGGTTTTCCACCTGTTACACCTTTAAAGCAATTTACACTGAATGTTCAAAAGTTCCTCGTTGGATTAATGGTTTACTTGCTCGCCTACCGAACCAAGCGAGTGAAACCATCTTTTCAGATAGAATCGAATAACTGAGAAGGAAACAATTCGACAATATTTCTTTGGCCTTTTTCCAAGAACTGATGCATTGAGCTCTCTCGCTCTCTCTCTCTTCGTATATATATATATATAAAATATATATATATATATTTTATATATATATATATATATTGTTACGTGCCTGTGCATAGATTTTATGTGATATTTTATATCCAGGTTCTTTGCTAGAAAAAGGTGACAGTGAATCTATGACAGGTGTAACACAGAGTAGTTAAATACTCTAGAAATATAATATAGTTGATAAGCACCTACTAGCACAAACTCAAGCGAGGGTAATTAAATGCAAGGCAAAACTTATTATATTTATTGAAATATATTTGGCACTATCCAAAACGCCATACTCGGGTTCTGCAATTGACCAGAGAAAACCCAATATAAATGTATGGTAATAACAATGCAATTCAATATAAGGGAATAAAATCAGATAAAATGGTTAACCTAAATATACTCTGACTTGCCTTTGCTGGATATCCTTTACGAAAGTGTAATAATATATACAAGTAGCATATATGAGGTACGACAGACGAGTCACCAAACAGCAGCCTTACAGGAGATTTATCATAAAGAGAAGAACACAAACAACGGGACTAATGTAAGTACCGAAGGCAAGTACCAAACGATTCATCAAAGTTAACGTACGTCCAAGACAACCATAAACAAGGTACGTATAACTAACTAAGACACACAATGACGAATTGATACCATCACACAATAATACTTATAATAGAACTAAGATGTAAACTAACGAGTTATAATATGTATCAGAATGAGAGATCCATCATAATCAAGACCACCACTGCAGCAACGAATCAACGTATTCTTCAATAAAGTGCCGACAAGCAATTATACAAACAATACAAGATATCAACTAGCGAATGGACTGGCTAACTATCGTTAATTACCAAGGGTAAAGAAAAGGACTATATAATAACAACACCTCTTACCTATAGAAATGATAACACATATAGCCACTGACCTGATGCACGCATATGCAACAATATATACCAACTCCACTGGTAATAACTAACGACAATATTCCAAAACACAGGAATATAAATAGAAATGGCACTAATGAACACAGAGAATATCAACATAAAACAACACTTATCATGCCCAACGTGACATGACAACGAAATACCAAAACACAATGGCAACAATCCGATATTCTCTGTCTCTGACTCGTTATATACGTATTATCCCTTGTCCCTTCTTCGTGACTCTCCTCTCTGGTTTAGCTCTCGGTATCGACTCCTGTAATGGTCTATATGCTGAACCTTGTAACTTCGGCTGAACTACCTAATGGTATTCCGTACATGGTAATTACTTTTTGATACCAAACAAGCAGTTTGCCTCTCTTGAATAGTAATAAAATAAAAAGGAAAACAAAAAGAATTAATGTAACCAAACAGTATAAACAAAATTAATGAAAATAAACTTGTAAGACCTCCACCGAAAATTTAAAAAGCATGGGTAGTGCTTTTTAAAAACAGGAATATACAAAAGAAGTCACAATTGAGTACAAGTCACAATCGGGTATGAGAAAAAAAAATATACAAAAGAACGTGAAAGGGCATCAGCTATTACGTTATCTTTTCCTTTCACATGCTTGATACTGATGTTTTATTTTTGTAATACTAGAGACCATCGCATGAGACGTCTGTTCTTATTGTTGAACTGATGTAGATACTTTAAAGGGTTATGATCTGAGAATATCTCTACCTCTGCAGGACTTGAAATTACATATACTTCAAAATGTTGTATGGCTGACATCAATGCTAAACATTCCTTCTCGATCGTGCTGTATTTACTCTGGCTGCGATTTAATTTTCTGGAAAAATAGCTAACAGGAAAAAGAATGTCATCGTATTTCTGCATTAGCACTGCTCCAATACAATGTCGCTTGCATCTACCATCATCTGGAATGGTTTGGAAAAATCTGGTGAGCGCAAAGTAGGTTTGGCACACAAAATACTCTTAAATTGCAAAAATGATTTCTCAGCCAAATCTGACCAATTAAAATTACATCTACTACTTAGAAGATTCGTTAAAGGTGCAGCTAATTCTGAAAATTTAGGAACAAACCGTCTGAAATAACTACACATCCCAAGAAACTGTCTAATTTGCTTCTTATTTTTCGGAGTCTTAAATTTAATAATAGATTCAATGTTGCTGTTCTTAGGCGAGATATTTCCACTTCCAACTTGATAACCTAGATATGCAATCTCTGCCTTACCGAACTCACACTTCTTCAAGTTAACTACTAATCCGTACTTTAGCAAAGCTGAAAATAAAGATCGAATATGTTTTAGATGCTCTGACCAAGAATTGCTATACACAACCACATCATCTAAATATACTGTACAATTCTCTACATCTCTGGTTACAAAATTCATAAGTCGTTGGAACGTGCTGGCAGCATTACGTAAACCAAAAGGCATAATTTTGCATTGAAATAAACCCTCAGGCACTATGAAAGCCGTGACACTTCTGGACTCTTCAGTCAACGGAACTTGCCAATATCCTTTAAGCAAATCAAATTTACTGACAAACTTTGAGTGCCCTATTTTGTCAATACAATCGTCTATGCGTGGTAATGGATATGAATCAGGGATGGTCAACTCATTCACCTTCCGATAATCAATACACAACCTGAAAGTACCGTCCTTATCTACCAATACTACCGGAGAACTCCATGGACTGTTACTTGGTTCAATTAAGTCATGTTGCAACATGTAATCTATTTGTTTCTTAACTTCTAATGCTTTAGTTGGGGATAATCGATAAGGTGCCTGTCTAATCGGATTAGCATCTGGGACTAACTTAATGTCATGTTGAAGCCAATTCACTTTACCAGGCCGATTCTGAAACAATGATGGAAAGTCCCTAAGTACCTGTATAGCATCTTTAACTTGTGAATCAGGCAAATATGACAATATTTCTTCCAGTTCTGTTAAATCAACTCCATTTTTACTCCAATCATATTCACCTTTCACACGTGTCTCTTCTTCATTCATATCTTCACTTATTTAATTATCAATTTTAATAGATTTACTATGCACTACCGCAGCTGGTTTAATTACTTCCTGTTGGTAATATGGCTTCAGTAAATTGACGTGAAAGACTTGTTCCTTGTTACGTCTGTTAGGCAACTCTACTATGTAATTTAAATGATTTACTCTTCGTCTTACTATACCGGGTCCAACATACCGGCTTTTAAACTGTCCTGGAATAGGTATAAAAACAAGTACACTATCACCTTCCTTAAATTGTCTCACTGTATTTTTATGATACTTTTGCTTCATACACTCCTGCGCTTTCACTACATTCATATTTGACCATTCTATCATCCTCTTCAACTTCTCTTTAAATTCTGTAACATGTTTTAAAACATCAAATTTGCTCTCACCATTATCACTCCACTGATCTTTAATCATATTCAAAGGACTCCTTACCTCGTGACCGAATGTCAATTCAAAAGGGGTAAAACCTAAGCTTTCATTTGGAGATGATCTAATTGCAAACAAAACATATGGCAAATCAACATCCCACTGACTTTGAAATTCAGACCCATACTTAGTTAAAGCATTTTTCATAGTTAGGTGAAATCGTTCTAACACACCTTGGCTTTCTGGATGGTATGGCGAAGATAAAACATGCTTAATATTTCATTCTAGCATTTTCTTACTAAACAACTTACTCATAAAGTTACTGCCTCTATCTGATTGTATTTCCTTTGGAAAGCCGAATCTAGAAAAATAATCCGTTAAATGTTTGATTACTACTTTACTGGAAATCTTGCGTATCGGGATAGCTTCTGGATATCTGGTGGTTATCACAATCTGCGAAAATGGTTCTGTTAGTACAGTTATTGGTATAAGAGGTGCTTTAGGTATAATTTGATTGGGCTTACCTACAACTTGTCATGTATGACAGCATTTACAATATCTATTTACGTCTTTCTTTAATGAAGGCCAAAAAATTTTTTTTCTCACTTTGTACATGGTCTTGGCAATACCAAAGTGTCCTCCACAAAGATTATCATGGGCTTGTTGCAATATTACATTTCTATACTTCTCTGGGACTACAATTTGGTAATCTACCGATGCATTATTATCATTTGCTAATTTTGATCGGGACAATCTATACAATACTTCATTTCTAATGAAAAAACAAGGCTTACTTACATCCGATACTTCATTTTCTGGAACAGCATTCTCAAAAATGTTACCTAAACCTTTATCTTCTTTCTGTGCCTTTACTAAATCTTTTCTGTCACCTATACACTTCAGCGACTCTTGCACTGGAATATTACCTACTACCACTTCCTTCTCCAAGTCTGCCAAGTTGAGATCTTCATCCTCATCTACTGTCGTCAACTTACTCCGAGCTCTGGTTACGGGAGCTATAGGTTTACTGGTCACTTCAACTATTTCTTTACTTACTCTTTTCCCTCTCTGTTGAACTGGACATATTACATCTTTACCTATTATCACATCTACACCTGGAATGGGCAATTGTTCTACAATCGCAAATCTATGGGTACCTTGAACTAGTAGCTCTGACTCAATTTTAAATTCAACAAGTGGACATGACACAGACGAATTAGGAAAACCTCCTAGCAGAACAAAGTTATCTTCTTCACTCTCATAATTTTCTGGTAAACTTTTTCTTAAGACACATGACTGAGACGCACCAGTATCTCTTAACATAACTAAAGCTTTACTTACAACATCTGGATTCTTGAACACTCTTATTCTACCTTCATGCAGATACTCTCCAAAATTCTTTAACACTTCATTCGTTTCATCACTCTTACTATTTTCCAAATCAATTTTACTCACATACTCATCCTTACTAACTTGACATCTTGAGATTAGTGTTACTTTACCTTGTCTCTGTTTACACTCAAACTGAAAATGTCCTAGCTTACCACATTTGTAACATGTTATCTCTTTCTTATCCTTACTTACTTTAGGCGAGTTATTCTGTGTTTGATCTCTAGTTACATATTTTCTACTTGGCTGATAATGACTATAACTAATAACTTTAATAAGTTCTGGGTTTGATAAGTTTTCTTTACCATGAGTTAGTACCAAAGATCTATCAGCTGACCTGGCTGCTTCTTCCAAAGTTTTATGATCTAACTCTTCCAAGTGTACTCTGGCATCCCTAGACATACTATCTTTGAAATCTTCAAGCAAAAGAAGTTCTCTAAGATCTACAAAATCAGTAATTGACCTAGACCGGAGCCAATCATCGAACAATACAGACTTATGCCTCGCATAATAAAAAAATGTCTGGTTTACTCCTTTCACATAATTTCTGAACTTTTGTCTGTACGCTTCGGGAACAAGTTGATAAGCGGACAACGCAGCGCTCTTCACTACCTCATAATCTATGCTATCATCGAAGCTAAGTGTAGCATAAGCTTCCTGAGCTTTTCCTACAAAAACTGAATTGCCACAAATAAGGAGCCCAACTCGCCTTCTCCCAATCTAACTGTTTAGCTACTTTCTCAAAAGCAAATAAAAAAAAAACGGACTCACATCTGTCCTCATGAAAAATTTTAGGTAAATAAGCATCTGGAAGTCCACACACAGTAAAAATTGTCCTGCCGTGTCACCCTCACCACTACCTTCACCTTTCTTTACTTGCTCCAACTTTATCTCCAACTGTAACTTCTCCTCCTCTGCTAACTCCTGCCTTCTAGCTGCTCTAGCTTCTCTCTCAATCTGCCTGTTCTCTTTCTCTATTTGCATATGTTTCTTTACAAACTCAACCAACTGCTTACCCTCATATTAGAGTTTTTCTCCTATAGCAGTAATAGACTCTAAAGTTGACATTATGAATAATATAAAAAATAACCCCACACGAAAAATGCACAAAAATATGCTACCACACTGCACTATCATAAAATAACTACAAGAGTCCAGCACAATACATAATAACTACTCTCCCTGAGAAAAATGCAAGAGGAAGCATCCTTGGCAAGGTCGCCAAATGTGTTACGTGCCTGTGCGTAGATTTTATGTGATATTTTATATCCAGGTTCTTTGCTAGATAATGGCGACAGTGAACCTATGACAGGTGTAACACAGAGTAGTTAAATACTCTTGAAATATAATAGTTGATAAGCACCTACTAGCACAAACTCAAGTGAGGGCAATTAAATGCAAGGCAAAACTTATTATATTTATTGAAATATATTCGGCACTATCCAAAACGCCATACTCGGGTTCTGCAATTGACCAGAGAAAACCCAATATAAATGTATGGTAATAACAATGCAATTCAATATTAAGGGAATATAATATCAGATAAAATGGTTAACCTAAATATACTCTGACTTGCCTTTGCTGGATATCCTTTACGAAAGTGTAATAATATATACAAGTAGCATATATGAGGTACGAGAGACGAGTCACCAAACAGTAGTCTTACAGGAGATTTATCATAAAGAGAAGAACACAAACAACGGGACTAATGTAAGTACCGAAGGCAAGTACCAAACGATTCATCAAAGTTAACGTACGTCCAAGACAACCATAAACAAGGTACGTATAACTAAGATACACAATGACGAATTGATACCATCACACAATAATACTTATAATAGAACTAAGATGTAAACTAACGAGTTATACTATGCATCAGAATGAGAGATCCATCATAATCAAGACAACCACTGCAGCAACGAATCAACGTATTCCTCAATAAAGTGTTGACAAGCAATCATACAAACAATACAAGATATCAACTAGCGAATGGACTGGCTAACTATCGTTAATTACCAAGGGTAAAGAAAAGGACTATATAATAACAACACCTCTTACCTACAGAAATGATAACACATATAGCCACACCTGATGCACGCATATGCAACAACATATACCAACTCCACTAGTAATAACTAACGACAATATTCCAAAACACAGGAATATAAATAGAAATGACACTAATGAGCACAGAGAATATCAACATAAAACAACACTTATCATGCCCAACGTGACATGACAACGAAATACCAAAACACAATGGCAACAATCCGATATTCTCTGTCTCTCTCTCTCTCTCTCTGACTCGTTATATACGGATTATCCCTTGTCCCTTCTTCGTGATCTCTCTCTGGTTTAGCTCTCGGTATCGACTCCTGTAATGGTCTATATGCTGAACCTTGTAACTTCGGCTGAACTACCTAATGGTATTCCGTACATGGTAATTACTTTTTGATACCAAACAAGCAGTTTGCCTCTCTTGAATAGTAATAAAAAAAGGAAAACAAAAAAAATAAACGTAACCAAACAGTATAAACAAAATTAATGAAAATAAACAAACTTGTAAGTATATATATATATATAATATATATATATATATATATATATACATACATATATATTATATATATATATATATATATATATATATATATATATATGTATATATATATACATATGTATCTCTCTCTCTCTCTCTCTCTCTCTCTCTCTCTCTCTCTCTCTCTCTCTCTCTATATATATATATATATATATATATATATATATATATACATATATATATATATACATATATATATATATATATATATATATATTATATATCATATATATATATATATATATATATAATATATTATACACACACACACACACACACACACATATATATATATATATATATATATATATATATATTATAATATATATATCTACAGACACACTACAGAGACGGTACTGACGACGAACATACACAACCCAGATACCCATATACCCATAGGCGGGTAACAAGGCAGTAGTGGTATTCAAAACTCATTTGGCTAAGAGTCACGATATACTCTCAAGGAACAGTGCCGATAAACAGCCGTGTAATTTCGTCAGTACTGTGATTTTCAGTGACTTCTAATATTGCGCATCAGTCTTTCGTCGATGACTTGGGAATAATATTTTAACACTAATTATTATTCATTTTTCTTCTGTTCTCACTGACAGAGAAGCCTTCAGACAGGGTCACTATGAAGAGCCTATAGAAAATAGGCCCTATTGGTATTTCTGCCGCCGAATTACTTTCTGTAATTAATAATGTCAAGTAATCTGTTTGAAAATAAAAGTAATTACGTCCATCTATACTGTAGTATATACATACACACATAAATACATGAATACATACTTTAACAAATAACACACACACACACACACACACACACACACACACACACACACACACACACACACACACATATATATATATATATATATATATATATATATATATATATATATATATATATATAACTGAATCACAAAAGTCTGGAATATGATAAATGCATAAATAAAGGTATATTGATATATATAAATATGTGTATATTTGTTTATATATGTATGTATATATGCATGTATGTTTTATATACTACAGTATAAATGGACGTAATTACGATTATTTTCCAAAACATTACTTGACATTAATAGTTACAGAATGTATTACGTTGCAAGAAATATCAGCAACCCCTATTTTCTTTTGAATCTTCAGTGTGACCCAGTAGAAAGGCGTCTCTGGCAATGAGAGGAGAGAAATTTGGATAATTGGAACGAAAAATATTTTGACATCTAGTTGGAAATTCCATGGGCAATCTGATAAATGGACTGTGAGACCAGTCCTCATAGTCAGGGCGAAATATTAATGTCAGGGAAGACTCATAGGTTAGGTTAGGTTAGGTTACTTCAATGTTATCCCCACCAGTCATTTTTCTTTCCATCTTTTATTAGAGAAAATTTACAATATTTTAAAGTTTTAATAGTATTACATCCAGAATATTATCAGAGTTGACTTAATTTGGGTGTTGGAAACATAAAGAGACTTTATCTCAAGAAGATTCTATGGTTAGTTTTTAAAATATGGCGTCCCGCTTTTTCAGGGAAGATCCAGTACTGGGTTATAGTTCGGGAAATTGTTTCCCGGATCCTCGAACTCTTCTGTGTCTCCAGAAATTCCTTCTTCTTCTCAGTCTTCTTCTTCCTCCAGGATCTGCCAGGTCTCCAGTAGCCAATTACTCCCCTTGACTTAAGCATGCTCCTGAAGAAGACGACGCTGGAGCCAGAGCATCAAGGAAGGAAGAACGGAATCCAAATTGTGTTTCTTCAGCCGCTGCTTCTTGGAGACCGAAATCCCCTTCAGGCTTTTTTTAAAACTAACCATCGTGACGAGCGAGTCACAGAGCATACTGTAACAATGGCTCTTGTGAATTGTTGTTTATCAGTGTTTGTTATGCTCCTGAATATTGGAAGATTGTCATTTATGGCTATTATTACCACTGAATTTTTGAAATCATTTGGATCACCTGCCTGCTCTGAACTTGATGGCGGCAGTGTGAGTTTAACTCATCATATGGATTCCAATCTGAGGACTTTCAATGCCTCCTCCGATCGTGATGGCGGCAGCGAGAGTTCATCTTGTCAATTGGATCTTAATCTGATGTCTGTCAATGCCTGGTCTGACCTCGATGGCGGTAACGAGAGTTCATCTTGTGATATGGATTCCAATCTGATGACTGTCAATGCATGCTCTGAACTTGATGGCGGCAGCGACAGATCATCTTGTGAATTGGATCCTAATCTGATGACTTTTATTGCCAGCTCCAAACCTGATGGCGGCAGCGACAGATCATCTTGTGATTTGGATTCCAATCTGATGACTTTCAATGCCACCTCTGATCTTGATTGCGGCAGCGAGAGTTCCTCTAATGATTTGGAATTTGATTTGAAGACAGAAGACGACGACCACGGCCACGACCAGGATGCACCTCGTTTGGACAACCCAGCTGAACTCTGCTATTCATTTAGAAATAAACTAGAAGAATTCGACCAAAAGACCAAGGACCTCCTCCAGATAATCGAGGAGAAGAATAGGAAGGAGGCAGATCTTAATGAAAAAATTAGGCTGCTCAACCAGGAACTGATCAACGAAAAGACTGCTTGTGCCAAAAACCTCCTACACCTTCATGAGGAGGCTGTACTTCTAAAGATCGAAAATGTTCTGGCTAAGGAAAGAGAGTCGTTCAAGGAGGCCATTGAAAGACTCTTAGAAGAAAAGCAACAGAAGGAACGAGTGATCCAAGATTTGGAAATGCGAAACGAAGTTCTTCAGGAAAACTTTGATACAATGCAGGAAGACCTCGAAGAACTCAGATTACAGCAGATCTCGAAGGACAGAAAAACGGAAGATTTGGAAGATAGGAACGAGACTCTAAAGATGAACATGGCCAAGATACAGCGAGACCTCGAACGGATGAAGGCTGAGAAGGAGGAGAGGGAAAGACACATGAAAGAGGAAACGAACGCTGCAGTAAAGAACCTGCAGGAGGAGCTGCACCAAATCAGGCTGGACAAGACCCGAATGGAACGCCACCTGACCGAAGCCAGGGATATGCTCGGCAAAGTAAGAAAGCAAAATGCAGAAAAAACGGAAAAGATGGCTGCTCTCGAAAGACAGATTGAAGACCAGAAGAGGCTGCAAAAGGTTGCTTCTACAAGAGACAATGAGGAACATCTGAAAAGGCTTGAAAAGATGACCGCCCTAGAAATAGAGAATGAAAGTCTTTGGAAAGGGTTTGAAAAGATGGAGAAAAACTACAAAAATCTGCTTGTTGAGGCCCAAGCTCAAACTCAGCTCAAAGAGGACGAAGCAAAGAGACTCGCATTAGAGCTTGAGGGTCAAAATCGAGCGCTTGAAAATCTCCAGACCGAAAATAAAAAGTTGAAGGAATTAGTGAAAGAAAAGCGAGGAGTAATCGACTCCCTGAAGAGAGAAAAGGAAGCACCAGCAGCCAAGATGGTGGCTGATCTTGAGAGGCTGAGGAAGGAGTGTGCCGAGAAGGACATGCGAATCAACAGCCAAGAAATGCTCTTACGAACTCTCAAGGCTGAAAAGGACCAAATGAGCAAAGATCTGGAGGAGATGAGGAGGATTTGCAGCGAAATGAAGGAACGGAAAGAAGACAAAGGACAAATGACATTCATAGGCAAAGGACTCTTTGCCTACATGAATACGATTGGAAGGTAATGATGCTGCCTTCAATGTCTTCTCAGAGGCCTTGGCCAACGGTTCCCTCACCAACGAAGAATCGGCTCTGCTGCACATCCTTCGGGCTAAGGCTCTGGCGGCTTGTGGTCACCTTTCAGATGACTTGGCCATCATAGCGGACTGTTGCATGGCCATCGACAAGGGTCTCGGCGGATGGGAAGTGCACCAACTTCGCGGGAAGCACCTCCTAAAACAAGAGCTCTTTGGGGCTGCCGTGGAAGACTTTGAAATTGTCAACAGGCTCAAGAGATCTGCAGAGACTCTGCAAGCGCTGAATGAGGCCAAGAATAAGCTGAAGATATGGGAAACCCAAAGCCATCACAATGCTTTGGGTCTTCACCAAACTGCGACCAAGCCTCAAATTTTGAAAGCCTACAAAGACCTGTCCATGAAGTACCATCCAGACAGGCACAGAGACAAACCAGAAGTTTTACAAAAGGCCTTTGAAGAAAAGTTTAAGCGTATTACTAATGCAAAGACTGATCTAATGGAAAATCAGCAACAATGGCTGCATGAGGCAAAGTTCCCACAAAATGGCTACAGACAGAATAATGGTAGACAGTGGAATGATCAACATGGCTACAGAAAAAATAAGTGGAATGAAGAATCCTATTATTAAGTCTTATAGCCTGTGAAGTGAAATCTGATGTAGCGTATGGGAACACAGAAGACCTTGAGGAAAGTGTCTCAAAACACCCCTCCCAAAACTGAAAAAATAAAAATAAAAATTTGGGTCATGCATTTGTTAAAAAGAAATTAATGAAAAAAGGGGGGAGGTCGTGGGGTGCCAAGTCTTCTGTATTTTCAAAATACAGAAGGCTAAACCCACCTGATGAGCCCCTTGGCAAGGGCGAAACCTCATAATATATATATATATATATATATATATATAGATATATATATATATATATATATATATGTATATATATATATATATATATATATATATATATATATAATATATATATATATATATATGTGTGTATATATGTATGTATATATATATGTATGTATGTATGTATGTATGTATGTATGTATGTATATACTATATATATATATAATATATATATATATATATATATATATATATATATACCATATATATATATATATATATATATATATATATATATATTAATTTCCTAGGCTGCCTTAGTGTTTGTGTGTGTGCTTGTGTGTGTGTGTGTGTGCGTGTGTGTGCGTGTGTGTGTTGCGTGTTTATGTTTGTGTGTGTGTGTGTTGGTGTGTTTGTGTGTCTCTGGAGGCTTCTGGGAACGCCAAAGGCTCCAGAATCCTGGAGTCGTTAAGACTTAAGAAGAAAGTATAATCCAATGGGTGGTTCTCCAGGAACGCTTCAGGAGCTGAAGACAGCTTCAGAAGATCCTGGAGTCGTGAAGATGTCTTCAAGAAGACGATTAAACACAAAGGGCATTCCTCCAAAATTCTTGGTATGGGTATGAGTATGGGTATATGTATGCGTACGGTATGGTTATGGGTATGTTACAGGTATGAGTATGGGTATGGTATAGGTATAGAGGTAAGGGTATGGTACAGATATGGGTATGGAATGGATACGGGTATGGTAGAGGTATCAGTATGGGAATAGGTAGGGTACAGATATGAATATGGTTAAAAAGTATGATCGGGTATGGGTTATGGGTATATATATATATATATATATATATATATATATATAATATATATATGATATATATATGTACAGATATGGGGTATGGAAATGATACGGGTATGGTAGGGGGTATCAGTATGGGAATAGGTTAGGGTACAGATATGAATATGGTTAAAGGTATGATACGGGTCTGGGGATATATTATAATCCATATATATATAATTATATGGATATATTATATATATATATATATATATTATATATATATAGTTATATATATATTATAATATATATAACCCATACCTATACTGATACCCTACCATACCCATATCTGTACATATATATATATATACACATATATATATATATATATATATATATAATATATATATATATATATATATATATATATATATACCCATACCCATACCCGTATCATACTTTTAACCATATTCATATCTGTACCCTACCTATTCCCATACTGATACCCCTACCATACCCATATCCATTCCATACCCATATCTGTATATATATATATATATATATATATATATATATATATAATATATATATATGTGTGTGTGTGTGTGTGTGTGTGTGTGTGTGTCCAATGTGACATGAAGGAAAATGTGTTTGGGTATATCCTTAAATCCACAGTAGAAAGGTGAGTGAGGAACTGGGGACTTGGAACAACTACTTTTGTAGTATATTCTACATTTTCGAGTTCAAACTGAATATAATAGAAGGTGACAGACCCTATATACAAAAACAGAAAGGAGGGGAAGGGTTACAGTTTGTTAATCTGGGCGTCGTGTTCTTTAAGCAAAAGATGCAAGGAGAGAGGATCAAGGGACAATCCAGGATGGAGATTTAAATTCCTTGTTGATGTGGCTTTAATAAAAATCGATTCCAACAGATTCCTTTTGTGGTGGTCTTAACAAATAATGGCATTGCGGATCATTGGCTTAAGACAGGCCATGCTATTATTAACTGGAATAAAGAGTCGATAATCTGCAGGGTCAGAGATCGCTGCAAAAGGAATCTGTTGGAATCCATGTTTATTAAAGCCACATCAACAAGGAATTTAAATCTCCATCCTGGATTGTCCCTTGACCTCTTTTCCTTGTATCTTTTGCTCAAAGAACATGACGACCAAATTGATAATCAGTAACACCACCCCTGCTCTGTTTTTTGTATATAAAGGTCTGTCAACTTCTATTATGTTCAGTTTGAACTTGAAAATGTAGAATATATATATCTATCTATATTATATATATATAAATATATTATATATATAACCATATATTATCTATATAGTCTGTATATATCTATATATTATATATATACTAGTGTTATTTTTAGTTAGTTTATTGATCTTTGTTTATTTATTTAATTTTATTTATTTCTATTTATTTATATATTTTAATTATTGATTTTATTTT
>NC_061091.1:67046134-67071134 GCF_015104395.2 Macrobrachium nipponense
TTCTCTCAAAAAATACTTGTAACACTTCCAGCGAAAGAGAGGGAGGGAGTTACCACTATGACATTATCTTGTGTGGCAAAAGAGAGAGAGAGTTAACCTTAATTAAAAGTGACATGGATAGATTAGTATTGTATTTCTTTAAAATACTATCACATAATATGAATTTTGTAATTACAGTCATCATTATTATTATTTGAAAGTATTAAAAACAAATAGTACAAGTGCTATAAAAAATCTTGAGTCTCAGTAAATGAGAGAGAGAGAGAATGAGATGGGGGGGGGGTGGGGGGAATTTCATGAGCACTTGGTGGCAGCAACAAAACAGCTCCTTCCCCCTCCTGTCACTTAACTTGATACGTATATCTGACAGTTTTAGTACCTGGAGTTAGAGAAAGAAGACTGGGACTTCCTTCATTCTCCATAATTTTTTAAATTTATAAGCTAAAATCTTACTAATTCACTATGGTATTTTCTTTAATGAATTGATATTATTGCTGTATAAATTAATATTAATATTCGAAAATAGTAAATCATTTATTTATCATGCAAAAAAACATACATCTTTGTTATAAGAGAGAGAGAGAAATTATTATTTTTATTATGTGATATCATTTAAACTTAATAAACTTACTAATACAGTATTAATCAAAATTAATATTTGAAAATTAGTAAATCATTTTTGTATCATAAAAAGGTATTTAGTCATGAAAATAAACATCAAAATACACTAATTAGTGATTATTTTCGTCGGAAAATTCTGCGAATGGGCGAGTCTGTCCGCGAATAATTTCTAGATAGGTTCCAAATAAAAATCCGCGAATGTGTCAGTCCGTGAATCCGGAGGAAGAACGCGAATACGGGGGGACCACTGTATGTATGTATGTATGTATGTATGTATGTATGTATGTATGTATGTATGTATGTATGTAGGTATGTATATATATATATATATATATATATATATATATGTATATATATCTATATATATATCGAGCTACAGTGTCCTTTAATATCTAATTTGCTCTACCTCGGAATTAATATATTTTCATATATGCTTAACTGAAGGGGAATTTTTTCTTTTCAGATAATAGACTTGCCTGGACAGGGACGCAAACCCATGGAGCCTTTCAAATCCAGGAACGTCAGTGAAGCTTTTACCTAGGTAAAAGCTTCACTGACGTTCCTGGATTTGAAAGGCTCTGTGGGTTCTTGCTTCCCTGTCCAGGCAAGTCTATTATCGAGAAAATATTCCCCTTCGGTTAAGCATATCTGAAAATATATTAATTCTGAGGTAGAGCGAATTAGATATAAAGGACATTGTAGCTCGATATATGTATATGAATCACAGAAATGTGATATGACATATATCTATATATATTGCTACGTCTATAGAACGCCTCGCCTTCCCAGCAGTTTTAGTTATATTTAATTATGAAAGTAGCAGCCATGCCGTCTCCTGAAGCTACTGTTGTTGGGAGAGTGGGTATGTCGTAGGAATGATATTTCCGGTCTGACGGAAGCTTAGGGTAAGAGAGGCAGGTCACAAGAGTAGCTAGGCTTCGAGATGGATTTTAGGGACTTCTACAATAAGACCTATTTTCCTTCCAATTTGCTGGCGTTGTGTTTACCACCTTTCAGGCAATGCTCGAGGCGGTTTTTGGAAGCCCCGTGATTCGAAACCACCCAGTATCGCTCTCAGTCGGCTGCGAGACGTGATCTCGGACAGAGGTCAAATTGCCAGCCTCGCCAAAATTAGCCTACCCACGTCGTGCTGGTGGACACGAACCCCAGACCTGAACAGAGGTCGGACCGCATTTCTTCTACAAGGATACACAGAATATTGCATAAAGGTACGTCTGAAAGTGTAAACTTCAACCCAGCACCTTTACTACCATAACGACTCCTGCTAAATTCATTTTGTCATTCTTATTTTTACCCCTTTCTACATCAGAAGCCCTTTGTCCTCATCGGGCCACGTGCTCCCCTTTGTGACTTGTTAAAGACCTAGTTTTCGTGCATACCTCAGTGAACCATTCGAGTTTACCTTCCCAATGTTAGAGAATTAATCAGCCTTAATCAAAGCAGAAGTCATTTTTCCTTTTATCTCGTTTAATCTGGGATCTTTTCCAGATTCCATGAGTCACGTGCCGTCTCTGCCCGCAAGTGTGCATTAACCCAAGTGAATGAAAATCAGCTTGAATTGAATGAGACTATAAGCCCCAACGTGGGGCCAATATCATTTAACTTTTCTCCAGGCCAGCACGGGCCTTTCTGTAAATAAATAGTTTTAAAGTAACAAGCTGAGTTTTCTGGCGACCTTCCCTCTAAAGAAAGTTTTACGGTAAGTTCAAGCAATTCCCTCTTGAAATCCCTAAATTACTTCCGTTTACGTATCTAGTCTCTCACAAGGCCCTATATACGTAACATTGTCGACCTCGCCGAGGATCGAATCCGGGCTTGCTTAAAAAAGCTTGTAAATCGCGTTATCCGTTGTAAAACGTAAACTGTAAATTATTTTACAAAGCGTAAATCAAGCACACTTGCAGGGAAAGAAGACACACTGACTCACGGTAAGGTATTCCATTCATTAATATATTATTTATAACCTATGTTAGCTTAAGGTACGTTAAGTATTTTTATTTAGAAGTGTTTTAAACAAATGTGAAGGTAGAAATATTATTACATTGTAACGGCCAGAGCGCCGAGCGAATTCTGTTATTTTATAAATCGCATTGTCCTCGTCGGACGAGACAGAGCACGTGTGTAGAATAGATGCCAGAAAGAACCAGATCAAAACTAGGAAGTGCTTTGCCAGGGTTTATTGCTGTGTTTGAGCCTAGCTAGTTAGGAGTGTTTTACTATAGTTACGGCAAAAGAAGTGTACAATTCTTTTGTCTGTGATATGTTAGGGTATCCATTTTTAACTTAGTTTTCATTCCAAGTGTTGGTAACCGCTACCTCTCAGCTTAAATTCAGCTTAGAGCATTCTCGCGCCTGCGCGGTCTCAACCAACCTTCGTCTCATTCACAGCGGCAGCCATGTTTGTTTCCTCTTTCAACATTATCTAAACAATTTAAGCAAAGTAACGTAAGTCTCGAAGTTTTAACGTAAATAATATCGATCTCGGTACTAGTATCTATCGTCCTGCCAGAGAAATTAACGTAATTCGCCTTGAATAAGAAAGTAGAATTTTGTGTTGTAAATTGCCTTCGCATTTACAGAGAATCAGCTGATTCGCCATCAATGCTAGCACACCGTGGTGCTAACCCGCTCTTCTCGCCTCACGTGTTTCACCTCGCATCGCTCACTCGCGCGCTGAGCGAAAATTTCATTTCACTTCGCACTTAACGTAGCCTCATTCACAATTGTTTGCTAACATCGTTTTCAAATCCTTACCGTAATTTTTCACTTGTCCTTACGTAAAGTTAACGTAAATCTTAAAAGTAGAGTCACTTGCAAGAATTGTTAACGTAAAACGCGTCTTTGTAAAATTCATATTGAAACGCAAATCATTTCATAAGCGCGAGCCGCTAATAGTAACGTAAAAATCGTTCACCACGAGCGCGTTATCATTTTTCATAAAACTTTATCCAAAGCAATTCTTTCATTTCACGTTAACGTAAGTAAATCATTTAACGCAAGTTGCGTCATATTAAACTAACGTTAGTAGTTCAATTCAATATAAGGGAGTTCATTCACATATCATTTTTCACCCTCTCCGAGAGAGAGAGAGAGAGAGAGAGAGAGAGAAAACCAGAACACAGTATTCACGAAGCCAAGAGTACTACATCTTACCATTAATTATAGCATGCCGAATTAACCTTATTTTAGTCTCTTGTGTCTTTCATTTACACAGCGTGATACGTACGCGCCTGTGTCCATTGCAGTTTGCAAGCATTTATTTATTTCATTTACCGAGTACTTCAGCGAGGGACTGAGCATTTCTAAAATTTCCATTACCTGTCGTTGCCCGAGTGGTCTTTTCATTTTCTTTATCACGAAAGACTTGCGTATACCGCAAGCACAATTCGCACAGTGTGCCGCGCCAATTCATTACTTCCAAACAGGGAAGTCGTTACCAGTTTAGGACTGGCCACCACCAGTGCACGTCAGGTCTTACCATTTCACAGTGCCACTAATTCTTGACACTGTCCATCGACTGGCTGCTGAAGTACTCCCACCTTTTACTTTCTCTCCTCCACTATTACACTCTGCCATGAGCAGTGCCATTTCACTTCAGTATATTTAAGTATACTGCATGTAGTGTCCGGGACACCAGCACGATACCAGTGCTCCAAGGAACGCCTCCGTAAATGCCATTGCACCTGTACAGCCGTTACAGGTAGCCATTAAACCTGCGTGTCCGTCCTTACGGAACGCCCAAATAATTAGTGTGTCCGTGTACAAGGGTCAGTGATCCTTCGGAACACTCAACAAGGGAACGCCTCCCCAAAGTGCCGCAATACCAGCACTACTAGTGCTGCCCAAGGAACGCCTCCTCATAAGTGCCGCGCACCTGTACAGACGTACAGGTAGCCCTATACCTGCGTGTCCGTCCTACGGAACGCTCATTCATTATAGAGTATCCACCATTTTGGATCACTGAACCAAGGAACGCCTCCTCATAAGTGCCGTGCACCTGTATTGGACCTACAGGTAGCCCATTCCAGCGTCTCCCAACTTAGGAACGCCCTTAAGTGTGACGTACGCCGTACACTCCATTTGTTTTTTTCACCTCTTTAGAAGGTGCCAATCCAGAAGTGCCACCAACTTACGGGACACTTCCCAAGTGCACAGAGCACCCAGTCTTCTCAGACTTTTTCTCTACCACGTCGCAGAACACCTTTCTTAGTGAGTGCCACTTTCCACAGTAGGCACTCCTATTCCATTCCGTACCCTTCCTGGCCATTATTTTCATTTTCATCAGAGCCTCTACTGCAGCCTAAGGGAAATGTCTTCCCGCGACTTCTTTGCCGTAGAGCTCGAGAGGCTCCGAGTCCTCATAACTCTGGGCAAGGAGGCTGGTTACACTGGACCAGCACTAGACCAGTGGATAAAGGCGCAGCAGGCTGCCGCGCGCCTGCAAGAAAAGGAAGAAAGGGAAAACCAGAGAAAAGCCGGAGAAGCAGAGAGAAAAGAAAGAGAAGCAGAAAGGAAGGCAAGGGAAGAGGAGCGAAAGCATGAGCTCGCTCTCAAGGAGAAGGAACTCGACATCAAGCGGGAGAAGGCCCGTAAGGAGAGTATCCTAGCTCAAGCCACTCTGCCAGCTTCCAGCCCTACACCCACTGTCTCTCTTAGTCCCGCCGTCTCTGGTCAGCCTGACATCCTTTCGATTTGCGAGCTGGTCCTGATCCAGTGCCGGAGATAGAAATTCCTGCCGCATCCTGCCAGCCTTTTACCTTTTTACCGCCTACCTCCCTCCCTTTTGTTTTGGAAGAGGTAAGCCCACCAGTTAACCCCAAAATTGCTTCCGAGGGTGATTCAACGGAGGTTTCCCTTAACTCCCACGTCACATCACTGCCAGAGAGGACTCTTCACCTGTGCCAGAGCACACTGCCAGCCTGGTGACTCGCAGATTCGCAATACCTGTGGGGCCATCTCGGCCTTATCATCCAGTGCCACGGAAGAGGTTCTGGAACAAGTTCTGCCGAGACTGTGGCCGCAAGGGTCACATGTCTGCCAACTACGGAGGTGCGCGAACCACAATATTCCTGCCGTCGCAATGGCCATTACTAATCCTTCTTCTCTAGGACCCCCCAGCTAAGGGCCCTATAACCGTCGCACCCCTCCAAAGTCATTATCAGCCAAGCCACGTCAGAGCCTACGACGACTCTGGCGTCAAGTCTCCCTGATACGGGAAGACAGAATTCCCGAGGGGCTAACATTGATAGACGTCGATTGATCACCATTGAAGGTATCAATCACATTAAAACTGATCCTTCCGACCGTCCAATTGAGGGTCACCAGACCTCACTTCTCCAAAGAATGTACTCTTGCAGTTGCAAGCTACATCCCAGGAGGTTATGACCTCCTCCTAGCAGAACATGAAGTCTCCCTCACAATTCAAAAAGCCTAGGGGTCCTAACCCCATGTCGATTCACTCCAAAGCAAGGAGTCACCGAAATTCTACTTCCTCTAGAATACATCCACCAACAGTCTCCACCGTTACCAAGGAGGAGATTGACCATTCACAGTTCCGTTGCAAAAACCTGTAACGTATAGGGCACTCTACTAATTGGCCTAGGTGCCCTAGCAAACTACCAGCAGCGGACACTGTCCATTTTCCACAAGGCCTAGCCTTCAACAAGACAGGAGCCTCTGTCTCCCATTTTCCAAGGGCACGCTGATGGTATTGCACCTCCGGTACCCGTCACAGGTCCAGTCGACCTCAACTCTCTGCCAGTGCCACTTGGCAGCACTGAGCAGTGCCAAGCTCCGTCCAGCCTGGACGTAGAGCCACCACCGAAAACTTGACCTCTGCGCCTAGCCCCGAGCTAGCGCCGGCGCCTAACCTTATCAAGGATCCCTCCTACAGGAGATCCTCCAACAGGAATGGAGCTTACCACAGCCCATGGCCAATCACTAGTTCCTTCTTCTTCATCCTTACCTCTGTCGCCCGAGGATGAACCTCCGGCAGACCTTACCTTGTACCTCCTCTGGAAAACCAGGAACTGCCCGACCAGGAGTCAGCCTGGAGTTTTTTTTCCCCTCACGACGGTTGCCGCAGCAGCCGGAGTGAGGTCCTCCCCTGCAGTAGGTTCCACCTCTACGACGGTTGCTGCAGAGACCGAAGTAGGGTGTTCTCCTGAAATCCTTCAGGCTACCGCTGCCTCAGCTCCTGCCGGCGTTCGCCTGGCCTTCCCCAGAGTCGGTGCCTCCGTCTACTCCTAGGACTGGTATAGCCAGGTCCTGGAGGAATAAGAAGAAGAAGAAGAAGGACGTAACCAATCATTAACAAATAACCCAAGAGCCACATGCTCTCCTTGACACCTGTGCCTGAGGTACAGTGTCACATTCATTTGCAGAATGATCCTGGCACCTACCAGAGAAGGTAGCCCAGCCTGATCTCTGCCAGTAGCACTAACCCTCTAACCCCTAGCCATTGTAATACTTAACCCTCACTTAAATATAATTACCTCATTGCATTTCCCCCTGGTAAATTAACCACTCATCATCCCACGCATCATTACCTCTCATTAAGTATTTTAACAGTTCCGTCGCTGAACTACTGCTGTGCGTACCACACTCTGGAATGATTGCGTCTTCATTTAACTGTATTGAGTAGGTTAGGCTAATGATTTTAGTACCAGGGCATTAGGTTATGTAGCAAGTAGAATTTTCAAGTAACCTTATCTAGGGTAGAGTAGACTGTCCGTCACAAGACCAACCTGTAGTTTATTATTAGGCTAGAACTACATCACTATATTAAGTTAGTACACTTAGCATCTTTGCCTATAAGTTAGGTAGGCCATTGTAGTCAGCCGTATCGCTGCTCAAAAAACTTCAAGTTAGAGTAGGAGAACTGGGTGTCGAGGCGATCAATTCTTATTTAAGCCAAGACCTTCACGCCCGAAAGGGAGTGAATGCCTCTTAACAGGGGGAGACTGCTACGTCTATAGAACGCCTCGCCTTCCCAGCAGAGTTTTAGTTATATTTATTATGAAAGTAGCAGCCATGCCGTCTCCTGAAGCTACTGTTGTTGGGAGAGTGGTATGTCGTAGGAATGATATTTCCGGTCTGACGGAAGCTTAGGTGTAAGAGAGGCAAGTCTTCAAGAGTAGCTAGGCTTCGAGATGGATTTTAGGGACTTCTACAATAAGACCTATTTTCCTTCCCAATTTGCTGGCGTTGTGTTTACCACCTTTCAGGCAATGCTCGAGGCGGTTTTGAAGCCCCGTGATTCGAAACCACCCAGTATCGCTCTCAGTCGGCTGCGAGACGTGATCTCGGACAGAGGTCAAATTGCCAGCCTCCCAAAATTAGGCCTACCCACGTCGTGCTGGTGGACACGAACCCCAGACCTGAACAGAGGTCGGACCGCATTCTTCTACAAGGATACACAGAATATTGCATAAAGGTACGTCTGAAAGTGTAACTTCAACCCACCCGCACCTTTTACTACCATAACGACTCCTGCTAAATTCATTTTCAATTCTTATTTTTACCCCCTTCTAACATCAGAAGCCCATTTGTCCTCATCGGGCCACGTGCTCCCCTTTGTGACTTGTTAAAGACCTTAGTTTTCGTGCATACCTCAGTGAACCATTCGAGTTTACCTTCCCCAATGTTAGAGAATTAATCAGCCTTAATCAAAGCAAGAAGTCATTTTTCCTTTTATCTCGTTTAATCTGGGATTCTTTTCCAGATTCCATGAGTCACGTGCCGTCTCTGCCCGCAAGTGTGCATTAACCCAAGTGAATGAAATCAGCTTGATTGAATGGAGACTATAAGCCCTAACGTGGGGGCCAATATCATTTAACTTTTCTCCAGGCCAGCACGGGCCTTTCTGTAAATAAATAGTTTTAAAGTAACGAGCTGAGTTTTCTGGCGACCTTCCCTCTAAAGAAAGTTTACGGTAAGTTCAAGCAATTCCCTCTTGAAATCCCTAAATTACTTCCGTTTACGTATCTAGTCTCTCACAAGGCCCTATATACGTAACAATATATATATATATATATATATATATATATATATATATATATATATATATATCTATATATACCTATATGTATATATATATATATATATATATATATATATTGTTATTAAACCTGCCTTAAGGGGTTCAAATACGTAAACGAAAAGAGTTGAGGGAAAAATGCAGAATAAAATTACTTGAACTTACCTTAAAGGATTTCATAGTATTAATTTACTCTAGAGGAAAAAGGTCCCCAGAAAACTCAGCAAATTACTTTACATCTATTTATTTATGAGAGGCGATTTACTGGCCTGGAGAAAGAGTAAATGCAGCTTGTCCACACGTGTGGACCAATATATCTCTCACAAGGGGATAGCTGGCTAAAAATGAGGTTCCCGTAAAAGCTGGCTTTCAAAATCTTGCAGTAATGCAACACTTGCGGGGCGAAGACTTGGACACATGACTCAGGGAATCTGGAAAAGATCCCAGATTAGACAAGAAAAAGAAAAAGGACTTCTTGCACAAGTTACGATAATTCAGTTTCTCTAACACTGGGGAAAAGGAAACTCTAGTGTTTAACTGAGGTTTGCAATGACTTCATTTGTCTGGGACGATCACACAAGGGAAGCATGCGGCCATAAGGTAGTGAGAGGAACAAAGGGATATTCCTTTGAATTAGAAGTTTGAATTGTAAAAATGGGGAGTAAACAGACACTAGGAGGTAAGGAACTGGCAATATGCTGTTTCACAAGACGTACCTGGATGCCACGATCAGTGGACCTTTGTAGAAATGCGGCGTCAGCTTTGTCTCAGGTCTGGGGCTCTGGGCGCGCCAGTAATGCCTCGTTAGGCCTAAGTGGGAAGGCTCGTGGCTGGGGACATCCGTCCGAGGTCACAACTGGAGCTGACTGAGGGCAAAGGCAGGTGTGTTTCCCGGGTGTTGGGGGTCAGCTTGACCCCCCAAGAGCAGGGCATCCTGGAAACAAATCATACAGCCAGCAGAGGGTTCACAGGAAAAAGAGCTTAAGACGTAGGCCTAATAAGTACCAGGCTACCTGCACCCTTCCCTTTGGGATACGTCCCTAAAGCTGACAAGAGTCTATATTCCCCCTCTCTAGCAGGAAATTCCTATCTCTGGATGGAGTGTTTTGGGTTCCCGCCTGAAAACAGCTGATATTTGGGTGAATATGGCTGCTTCTCTAGCAATCAAAATATTTAACTAAATGCTGGGTAGACGAGGAGATCAATAAATGTAACAGCTCCCCCTGTTAAGAAGGCATTCACTCCTTTCGGGCATGAAGGCCTTGGCTAAATAAGTTGATCATCTCGACTACCCAGTTCTCCTACTCTAACTGAAGTTTTTAGAGCAGCGATACAGCTAACTACAGTGGCCTACCTAACTTATAGGTGGAGATGCTAAGTTTACGAACTTACAGAATTAATGTAGTCTAGCCTAAGAGAGAACTACGGGTCGTCTGGGACGACAGTCTACTCTACCCTTATGTAAGGTTACTTGAAAATTCTACTTGCTACTACCCTAATGCCCTGGTACTAAATCATTAGCCTAACCTACTCAATACAGTTAATTAGAGACGCAATCATTCCAGAGTGTGGTACGCACAGCAGTGAATTGTTAAAATACATGATGTGAGGTAATGATGCGTGAGGATGATGAGTGATTAGTTGAGTACCAGGATGGAAATGTAATGAGGTAATTATGACATTTACATGAGGGTTAATATTACAATTTCTAGGGGTTAGAGGGTTAGTTTACTGGCAGAGATCAGGCTGGCTACCTTCTCTGGGTAGGTGCCATGATCACTGCAAATGAATGTGACACTGTACCTCGGGCACAGGTGTCAAGGAGAGCACGTGGCTCTTTGGTTAATTTGGTGATTTGTTACGTCCCTTCTTCTTCTTCTTCTTATTCCTCCAGGGCCTGGCTATACCAGTCCTAGGAGTAGACGGAGGCAGGGGCACCGACTCTGGGTGAGGCCAGAAACGCCGTCAGGTTCAGGAGCAGAGGCAGTGGTAGCCTGAGGGATTGCAGGAGAACACCCTACTTCGGTATCTGCAGCAACCGTCGTAGAGGTGGAACTTACTGCAGGGGAGGCCCTAACTTCGGCTGCTGCGACAGCCGTCGTAAGGGTAAGACTCCAGGCTGACTCCTGGTCAGGCAGTTCCTGGTCGTCCAGAGGAGGTGAGAATGTGAGGTCTGCCGGAGGTTCATCCTCGGGCGACAGTGGTGAGGGTGAAGAAGACTCATGGACTTGGGATTGGCCATGGGCTGCGGTAAGCTCCATGCCTGTTGGAGGATCTCCTGTAGGAGGATCCTTGATAATGGTTAGGCGCAGGCGCTAGCTCGGGGCAGGCGCGGAGGTCTAGCTTTTGGTGGTGGGGCTCTATGTTTGTGGTGGCTAGTCTAGGTTGGACGGAGCTTGGCACTGCTCAGTGCTGCCAAGTGGCACTGGCAGGAGTTGAGTTGATCGACTGGACCTGGGACGGGTACCGGAGGTGCAATACCTCTCAGCAGGCCCTTGGTAATGGGAGACAGAGGCTCCTGTCTCTTTTGGGAAGGCTGAGCCTTGTGGAATATGGTCAGTGTCCGTTGCTGGTAATCGGCTAGGGCACCTAGGCCAATTCGTGGAGTGCCCTAGTACGTTGCAGGTTTTGCAACGGAACTGTGAATTATCAATATCCCTCCTTGGTAATAGGGGAGACTGTTGGTGGACGTACTTCCTGGAGGACGTAGAATTCCGATGACTCCTTGCTTTGGAGTTATTTGTCGTGAGGTTAGGACCCCTAGGCTTTTTGAAATGAGAGGGAGACTTCATGTCTGCCCTAGGAGGAGGTCATAACTTCTGGAATGTAGCTTGCAACTGCAAGGGTACAAACTTTGGAGAAGTGAGGTCTGGTGACCCTCAATTGGACGGTCGGAAGGATCAGCTTGATTATGGTTGATACCTTCAATGTGATTAAACCCTTAACGCCGCCAAGCGGTAAAAAAAAAAAAAATAAAAAAAAAAAAAAGTTCGTCCCGTTTTTGTGCCGGAGACGTTTCAGAGTGAGCGCGGAAGCGGAAAAAATATTTTTTCAAAAAATCACAGCGCGCTTAGTTTTTAAGATTAAGAGTTCAGTTTTTGGCTCCTTTTTTTGTCATTGCCTGAAGTTTAGTATGCAACCATCAGAAATGAAAAAAATTATCATTATCTATATAAATAATGCGATATATGATAGCGCAAAAACGAAATTTCATATATTTGTATTTAAATCGCGCTGTGCGCAAAACGGTTAAAGATAACAAGTTACTTTTTTTCGTTGTAATTTACATAAAATGCGATCATTTTGGTATATAACACATTGTAAACAATAGAAAGCACACAGAGAAAAAAAAATCATTATCATAAAATATTGCATGAATTCGTAACGCGCTGGACGTAAACAGATATTTTTTTTCAAAAATTCACCATAAATATAAATATTGTCCTAGAGACTTCCAATTTCTTTCAAAATGAAGACAAATGATTGAATATTACTATACTGTAAGAATATTAGCTTACAAATGCAGTTTTTGACCATATCTGACGAGTTAAAGTTGACCGAATGTAGAATTTTTTTATATATATTTTTTTATATGCAATTATTTCGGAAATAAGAAAAGCTACAAACTTTCAATATTTTTCGTTTTATTCTACATGAAATGCGCACATTTTCATATATAAAAAACTCTATGAAATGCCTAATATGAAACGGAAGCAAATATTCCGAGAATGGGACTTACGCATTTCGGAGATTTGTGGCGGAGAATCCGCGCGCGGAGGGAAGGAAAGTTTTTTTTTAAAAATTCACCATAAATTTAAATATTGTGCTAGAGACTTCGAATTTGTTTCACGATGAAGATAAATGACTGAATATTACTAGACTGTAAGAGTTTAGCTTACAATTGCGTTTTTCGACCATTTCGGTAGAGTCAAATTTGACCGAACGTGGTTTTTTTCTATTTTATCGTGATTTATATGCAAATATTTCAAAAATGAGAAAAGCTACAACCTTCAACTATTTTTATGTATTATACATGAAATTGCACACATTTTCATATATAAAACTTTATGTAACGGCTAATTTAAAATGGTGCAAACATTACCACAATCGCACGTATGATTTTTTTCGGAAGAGTTACCGCGCGGACGTAAAGAAAATGTAATTTTTTTTTATAAATTCACCATAAATCGAAATATGTGCTAGAGACTTCCAATTTGTTTGCAAAATAAAGGTAAATGCCTGAATATTACTAGAATATAAGAGTTTTAGCTTACAATTGCGTTTTTCGACCATTTCGGTAGAGTCAAAAGTTGACCGAAGGTTGAAAATTTGTCACATCATTTTTTATATGAAAATATTTCAAAAATTGATAAAAGCTACAACCATGGGTTGTTTTTAGTTGTATTGTGCATGAAATTGCGCACATTTTCATATATAAAACTTTATGTAACGGCTAATTTAAAATGGTGCAAACTTAGATTGGTGTTTTATGCACTTGAATCCCACTACCGCTGTTCACCACTTAGGTATGTTGTGCCTACTTACTTTTTTGGTTAGCCTTTATTTCTATATTCTCTTCGTTATGTTGCGTGGCGTACTTACGAGTTCTTTTCTTTGTTACGGGTAATGTTTGAAAGGTTCTTTGTCATATGGGCTAACCTTCGTCTATCACTAGTTACGGTTGAGTTTCTTCTCTCGTAGGAACATTTAGTTTATTTATTCTTCACTAAGTCTCTCAGGAGGTACTTTATATTATTAAAAACATGGGTTGTATAGCTTTGGGAATCTGGGCAAGTCAAACACCTCTGCTATAAAAATTTCTTATAATTGTAACAACACAGTTTACACACTTTACACTACACTTGGAACAGAGGGAGAAGGGATACAACCTCCCGTATAAGGCCTTGTTCTTCACTACTACTCTCTGGCACTTCAAATGAAGTTTCGACCTAACTACTTTTTCTGACTCCTCCCAGAATGTCCTTTAGGACACCTACTTCTACATGAATGGCTTTCATTACTTCCGGTGCCACCTCTAGATTCATCTGATTGGTTTCGTCTTCAACGGTAACCACCCACTGAAAGGGTCATAGATCAACTTTTCTGGTGAGGTTAGCATCTTACTGTTTTGACCAACCAGTGCCAATGTTTGGTCTGGTTTTACGAAACTGCTATCCATGCAGACTTATGCTGTACATCTACTTCCTTTTCTACCTTTACTTCTGGTAGATCCTTCATCACTCTACTTTCACTATATATATTCTACCAGTGGTTTTCCTAGTTTTTTCCCTAGCTATTTCTAGACAGACTCTTATTGTTCCTAACATATATAATGTATATATATATATATATATATATATATATATATAAAATACATATAATATATAATAAATATATATATATATATATATATATATATATATATATATATATATATATATATAAAATATATAAATATATATATCTATATATATATATATATTATATATATATATATATATATATAAATATTACAGATCTATATATAATATATATATATATATATATATATAGTATAGATATATATATATATATATATATATATATATATATATATTATATAACACATACAAAAATATATATATATACATATAAATATTGTCACTTTGTTGATATATTTCATTCTTGTAGTTATTTTATTATTCTTGTTTTTGTTATGTATAAGAACTGTATTATCCATTTAGTTTGTTTTCCTCCTCCCCGGTGGTTTGTTTGGTAATTGCCACTAATGACCATTCCGTCTTTTCATATATTTATGAGTGAATGGTGCTCTCTCCGTGGCTGTGTCGGAGATTTTTTCGACTCAAGGAGTCAGTTGTTCTCTGACCCTTATTACTCCTGGTGACTGCTGGATTTGCTACGTAACGCCTGCTTGAACGTTACTATTATTCTTGAAGGATTACTCTTCATCCTGCCTCACCCTCGGCTTGGTAAATGTCGAGAGGCTCTCGCTTAGCCAAGGTATAAGTGACTGATATTTTTGGAATATTCAGGTGATCTTTGACTGGTTTCATTTGGACGTCCCGGGTTTTCTGGAGGATCATCCTCGTGGACATAGGATCACTGCTGTATGGGTCCTGTCGAGTACCATAAAAGGGATTTTGACGTAGGAAAAATCTATTTCTGGGCTCAGCCTGTGTCACCCAGTGAAATAGGTTCCTTTCACCACTTCGCCCCCTCACTTTTGTCTCTGGACGCAGAGACATATAAGTATTTAAAAAGATCACGGCTTTTAACTCCAGTGTTACGGAGGACAGAAATATATAATTAAGGAGATCACGGCCACAGCTCCAGTGTTTCGGAGGAGGGAAACCACCGTTAGGTTCATTTAATTTTTAATTGATAGGTTGTTCTTAGCTTCCGAATACCTTCTCCTATCTGAACCCCCTTCTCCTTTTGGATGTATCTTTGCTTTGCTATCTTAATTGGGTAAGTGTGTTGTTTTATAAATATTTTGGGTTGATTGGTTTTCATTAATATAAGTATTCTGAGGTTCAGGAATAACTTCTGTCTTGATATTTTGTATTAAATTAAAGTGTTTGTGTAGTGTTTCGTTTCCCCCCATGAATTGATTTTTGCACTCTTGAATATTATTTGAGAGATGTTCCACTGATTGTGGACTTAGCTTGTGGTTGTGAACAGAGTTTGATAAGAAAGGAATTTAATTGTTAGTTACGGCAGAGAAGGACACAGACAATATATATAGATATATAATATATATATATGGATATATATATATAGTATATATAGATAGATATTATATAGAGATATATTAAGGGGAAATATGATATAGATATATATATAGTAGAATATATATATATATAGATTATATTATATTAGGTAGATTATATATAGTATATAGTATAGAGGTGTATATTATTGGAGATATATATATATATGATATTATGATACTATATATAGTGTATGATTAGAGATGAGATATAGAGATATAGATATATATATATATATATATAGTATATATATATATATTATATATATAGAGATATTATATATATATATATATATATATATATATATATTATATAGATATATATATGATGTATATTATATATATTATATATATATGGTATATTATGATATAGATATATGGATATATATATATAGATATATATATATATATATATATATGTATATTATAAATACTATAGAATATTATATCATATATAATATATATATAGTTATATATATAGTATATATCTATATATGTATATATATATATATATTAAGATATATAGTATATATAGATATATATATATATATTATGATATTTATATATATATATATATACTATAGATTAATAATTTATTATATTAATAGTGGTATATGATATATATATATTAAAAATTTATATATATTTGTATATTCTATATATTATTATTGAATATATATATATATTGCTATATATATATATATATATATTGTATATATATATATGTATATATATATTGATATATATATACTATATATATATATTTATATATATTATATTGTATATTATTATATTAAATTAACATATCTAATATTGTATATATATGTATATATATTATGGGGTATATATATATATATTGTATATTATATATATATATTGTATTCATATATATATATATATTGTATTATAGTATATATATATATTGTATATTATATATATATATTGTATTATATATATATATATGTATATTATATATATATATTTATTGATATTATATATATATATATTGTATATTGTTTATATATATATATATATATATAATATATATATATATATATTGTATATTATATATATATATATATATATATATATCTATATATATATATATTGTATATTATATATATGATATTATATATATATATATATATATGTATATATATATTGTATATATATATATATATATATATATGTATATATTTGCGGTATACTCTTACCGCACACAGCCCTAAGGTAACGTTCGCCGACTGGAGGCTGTACTTTGGAGATTTAGACTTATATAAATTTTTCTTTACCTTGCTGAAAGCTCTTGATATTGAATTAGCAAAAAGGGTTATCGTTTTGGATGAGAAATGAAGATTGATATATTCTTAAAATGTTTATTCTTCGCTCTGTGATTCTATAAAAGTTTCCACCTTCTGGGCTCTTGGACTGATAAAGCTTAATTGGCACTTGAAAGGCACTTTGTTGCAATTACGAGCTATAGCACGAGGGAATTTCACTGAGTGTTAATTGTCACTTTCACTGTCTATAGATTGATTCGCACACCACTTTTGCGCTTATTTCTTCTTCTCTGGATTCTTCTTTGCTGCTTCTCTCTGTCTCTTCTTCTTCACTCGTTCTCTGTTCGGCTGCGGCAACACTCGTTGTTCTTGCTTGCTCTCTCTCTCTCTCCACTCTGGCGTTTTCTTCTCTGCTCCCTTTTTTTTTTTCTTTCTCTCTCTCGTCTGCCTTTTTATTCGGATGATATCTTTTTAGCACCGCCTTTGGATTTCTTAGGTTTGGGACTTGGGTGTGGTAACTTCTGGAAAGAACTTCTTGTGTCTTAGTGGCTGCCGACATTATACTAACCGCCATTCCTGTCCATGCATTCTTTACAATGATTCGTAGGCTGTTAATTTGTATAACGCCTCCTTCTTCATGTCCTGGCTTCTTGGGGCGTATCCATTTTGTAACCTCATAGGTCATTCGTTGATACCCCTTTTGGGCTGACTTATGACCAACACTCATGGCTTTTGATTCGTCGAAGTCCTTAGGTCTATCTCGAGATGGGGTGGGGCTCTGAAGAGTTTGGTACTTCCCTCTTTCTAACAACGGGTCATAGAATTCCTTTTTAACGTATGCCAGATGGCTCTCTCTGACCTGTTCACGAAGGGAACGGCGATTAGTCATAGGCGCTAATGAGAGTAGTTTCCAATTTCTCGAAGATGCCTGGGCGATGGGCGGATATCGCTGGTCCACTAATCGCTGTTTACGGACAGGGGTTTTTTTGGGGGAGATGAAAAACCACATGGCTGATGGCTAAAAGCCTTAATCGTTTGGAGTAACAAAATCCTTCGCTAAGAAAAATCATTATCTTATTCCATTTTCCCTGTGGAAAATCTTTTTCTTCTCTTATTATCCGTTTCGTGCCTTTTTCTTAAGTATTATTAAGTTATTGCCTTTTGTAATAACGACACTGTGCCACACTATTACAGTCTCGGCCCGCTACCTCGCTGACTCCGACAGCGTTAACTAAGCTGAAGCAAATATTATACCTACAAGAGGACTCCTAACTTATGCTTCTTGGAAATCTAATTGAAAATTCAACTTAAAAACATCAAAAGTGAATGTAAACATGAGCAAATCCTTGATTAAGTAATGTTAAGGGCAACAATCAAAATTGAATGTAAACATGAATAAATTCTTGAGCAAGTAACATTCAGAGAAACGTAAAAACTGAATATGAATATGAAACAAATCCGTTAAGTAACGTTAAAAGACATTAAAGCTGAATATAAACATAAACAAATTCTTGATTTAGTAATATTAAAAGAATCATCAAACTGAATTCAAATATGAGTAAATCACATTAAGAAACATGAAAACTAAATGCAAAGAAAAATAAATCACCAAAACAAGAAAACTGAAAGTTAAACATAAATTAGCCCTTAAGTCACATAAGTTATATAAATGCATGGTAGAAGCAAAAAAATGATAACTATCCAAGTTTACAGTATATGATTGGTAAAGTCCTCTGTCTATTTATCTAGGTGGATATTCGCTTTTCTTTATGGAAAAAAAAATAAATGCGTTCTTCGTTGACGACACTTGACTTCTTATTTGCCTGCAGACCTGCTACTTGTGACAAGTCCTGGGAGATAATCCTTGTGTATTTGTATGTAATAACAAGTGTGTCCTTAACTTCCTACTGAGATAGTGTATTGTCATGCCAAATATTCATTGAACCTTTTTGTACTGTAATTCTGAGTAACCTTTTACATTAAACCTTTATACTTTACTGCTTGATACTAAACAAAATTGGCAACTGGTTTTTTTTAAAAGAACTGGTTAGTGGTTAATACTTGTAGGTTTCTTCTACTGTGACAACATTTAGTAAGTTTTACCGATCAATATCTTGTTAGTAAGTTCTCATCAACTAATATCTTGTTAATTAAGTTCTCATCAGTTAATATCTCGTTAGTAAGTTCTCAACAACTACTATCTTGTTAATGAGTCTTCATCAATTAACTTCTTGTTAGTGAGTCTTCATCAATTACTATCTTGTAAATTAAGTTCTCATCAATTAATATCTTAAGGATTGAGCAAATTAAGTGTATAATTACCCCTTCAAAATCATAATCATATCTGAAACGAATTCCCTTATCTTAAAATCACTTAATCTCATCTTAACCATTTCATCTTTATTCTTTCAATTCTAAAGGTGTTCTTATGGAACAATTAAACTCAATAAACTTCTGAAATTCTTATACTATGCCATGAACTGTTAATTCCGTACCCTTATCACTTAAATGTTCCCCTTCAACTAAAAAAAAACTAAGTTCGAAGTTAGCGCGCATAACCCCGAAATTTGCTACAAACCAACTAATTAAAGTAAGAAATGCAAACAAATTAAAAAATTTATTCCTAAGCCGACCCGTGAAGGTAAACTTAGCAATAAGAAAATAAATGAATACATGGGAATAATAAGATGAATCAATGGGTTTGTCTTTTTTTCACTAAAAGTGAATCTTCTAATTATTAGGTTATACCTAGTCCTTCTGGGACTTCTTCTGGCTTCTCCAGTCACATGGAGTTCTTCATCTTCTTTTAATTCTTTTGACTTTACCCTGGTACTGGGTTTTAGTTCTTGTCCTTCACTGAAAAGTGATTCTTCTTTACCATAGGCTTTGCTTAGGCCTTTCTTCTGAAATTTCTTCCGACTTTACTTCTGACTTTTCTTCCGACTTTTCTTCCGACTTCAGTCGCTTCAGGATTTCGGCAACTTTGTCTTCTCTTGACCTTATCTTTATCTTTATCTGCCCGAAGGCCTTCTTCTTCGAATGATTTAACATATGAGAAAGGTATTCGATCATTCGTCCTTTTCACTTTTATCTTGTCTCTTGTACATCTTCGACCTTGTATGGTCCTGTGAATTAGTGGCTATCTTATAACTAATACCACTTCTTACTTCCTTCTTAATGTAGACTTTGTCGCTTATCCTTTAATCTGCTGGGTTTAGCTTTACTTGATGCGTGTTCATCATATTCTTCTGTACTTCTTCCGAATTCTTGTGTAATCGCTTGTGAATTACATACATTAAAGTTTCCGATTCTTATCTTCATAATGTCTTCAGAGTAAGTAGGCTCTATTGGCTGATTCAGCCATGTATCAGGTATCTGGGCTTATATCCCATCAAAGCCTTTATGAGAGTTGCTTGTGTACTTGTATGGTACTTGGCGTTTTATGAATTTGGGCCAAAGGTAAATCGACGTCTCTGTCGGGTTCCTGTGTTTAAACTTCCTTTTATTCCTCTCTTGTGAGCCGTTTCCAGCTGAGTGATACTATTGTATCGCAATCTCCTTCTACCTTGTAAACATTTCGAGTTTCTTGGACTAATGCGTTGTACGTCTTGATCCCATTATCTGAAGTAATGAGCCGTGGGCAGCATATCTGCCTAATTTCTTATAAAAGAGAGCGGTTGCACATTCTTAGCTACTTTACTAGTAATTGGTATTAACTCTGTATATCACATGAGCGGGTCAATACACACTAGTATCTTCCTTTACCTCTACTCGTGGTACGAGGTTGAGTGCTAAAACCTATAACTCCTCCTTTAGTAGGAGTCAGTGGGATATAATAATTCCCTTGAGGTATTTCCTCGTTCTTTCTTCCCTTTCCAATGATGCGTATGTTGCAATTCTTCACATGAGTACTAACATCCTTGTGTTAGTCTGTCTCATCCTTTCTTGGGTGAGGTCTCATGTCATTGTCAAGCGTTAGCTCAACGACTTGGGTTCTTGGGCACTTAGGCGCTATCCATCTATGGAGTACACCTGTGAACTGACCAAATGGGTCATGTTCGTGACGCCTATAAATTAATACGTCGTCTATATCATTAATGCATCTGTGGGACGTTCAACCCTTTTCCTCGCTTTCTTGATTCTTGGGAGCTAATTCTCTTTATTCTTCCGCACTAGGAGATCACTTTTAAATCTTCATCTCTTCTGGTTCCTCTCATGAAACCCTTTTGCCGGCAAGGCTTAGTTGTATAATTGCACAGTGAATACATTTGTGCCACTGCATATAGTTTCGCTCTGTTATTCGTCTCGACTTATCATATTCATACTATCGCTTTGCAAAGCATGCCTTGCTCATGCGTCTGCCGTTTTATTTGTCTTTCCAGGAACCTACGTTCACCTCTATGTCGTAGTCCTTGGTTGTCATAAATCTACGGGCTCTACCTTCGGAAAATTCGGATTCTTACTTTCTTCTGCAGCTGAGTGATCAGTGCACATTGCTATCTCATTTGCCTCCGTGGGCCTTAATTTCCTACTGTAAGATGCTATAGACTGGTTATTTATCAACGTATTCTTTGCATTAAGCACGCTCCTATTCCGGCGCGGCTTTCTTCGGTGGCTAACAGAGTTTCTTTACGAAAATCTGGGAAACTAAGTGCGGGGATGCGTTAATCCCTTCAATTTCGACAAATGCTTCTTGTTGCTTTCGCTGTCCACGTGAATGATAACGTGTTCCTTTTCCAACTCTGTCAGAGAAGCGGATATGATTGCTAAGCTCTTTGCATATCTTAGGTAAATACCGACTAAACTGAAAATTACTTTACGTCCTTCTTAGGGTATTCCTTAATTAACTTAATCCTTAATTAGTTTACTTGTACACCCCTTTCAATTACTATAAGTCCAAAGTAATCTATTTGCCTTGTAAGGAAATTGAATCCCTTTTAACCTTAGCTTGAGGTTTGTGTCTTTTAATCTTCTTAGGACTTCTCTTACTACTTCCGTGTTCCTCTATGGCATGTCGCTGTTATTACCAAATCGTCTATGTGGCAGTGCACTCTTTTGCCTATCAAATCGACCAAATTCTTATCCATTTTATCTTATAAAGTTACGGGGCTATACCTTAGACCAAAGGCATCCTTGCACATTGATACTTGTCGTTTCTAGTGGAGAAAACTATCGAAGGTTTACTTTCTTCGTCATAGGGTTTGCCAGAATCTCTGTGATAAATCTATAGTGGTGAATTCTTTCTTGAACCTTGTCTATAGGGGACTATAAGATCTCTAATTAAATCGGTATTGGATAAAGATCGTTTCCGGTAATTTTATTCAATTTTCTGAAATCTCAACTACTCTATAGTGTTTTTCGTCCTTTGAATACTAGTAATAGTGAAAGACTCCGGGGATTTTCGTGCTTCCTATTATTTCTTGTCTATTCATTCCTTGTACTTCTCTTTCAAAGATCTCCTGGGAATGTTCTACTCTGTAGGCTGATGTGTAGATTGGCTTTCTGTTTAGTGGAATGACCATTTTGTGCGTTATTTCGCTTGTATCTCATGTGTCGCGACTATGTCTTTACATTCGCGCTAAGTTTACCCAATTTTCCCTTCTGGCAAGATTTTTCCCTTATATCCTTAAATGGGTTTATTTCAACTTAGCCCTTCTCAGTTTTATGAGACAAATTTTCGTTTTCTACTGATTGCTGCTACTGTTTCCCCTTCTACGACTCGAATATATATGGTTTATACTTCTGCTAGGCTTTCATGTAAACTAGAAGAATAACGTATTCCGTTTACTTGCGTCCTTTCAGTAAGCGTGAGAATTTCCTTCCCTTCAAATTGGATTAACTGTACGTTCTTCCCACATACTTTCTCCAGGTTTAAGTTTAACTCCCTTCTAATTTCTTAAGTGTCTTGATTTGATTCTAAGAAGTTATTGATCTGTTTATGAACTCGTATTACATTCTGATATCTTACATCTGTCTTATCCTTCTTCAGAATACCTTGCATCAACGAATTCTCATCGAGTCTAGGTTCTTCTAATTAACTTGCAAATTGGTATTCTGGAAATCTTACGGCCCTCTTTTACCTAAATTACTAACTGCTCTCTAGGTGCGTCATGTTGACCCCTTGTCTATTCATGATTGGATAAACTATTAACAAATGGGCAAAGCTAACTGTTTATTCATGCTACACAACCCTTCTCTTTTAATGAAATTCTTCCTGGCTTAGAATGAACAATCTAACAGGCTTATTACCAAGATATTATTACTGTGAATATCTGTGATTTTACAGTCTACCTCTGAGTTCGAACTTAAGTGAGAAAAATATAACCGATTCAATCTTTACTGACCTTATATTTTTATGACTACCTCCGTTTATCTCTTACTATTTCCACTGGATTCAAATTTGATCTTAATTTCAGGCAAGTCGAATTTGCTACTATTAATTAATTTTCTCAACCTCTTTTTTCCCTTACTTCTTTACCTTGACTGGCGGCGCTGTCACCGTCAGTCTCTGAAACCCTTCGTTGCTCTAGTTACTGTTTCTTCTCACCTTCCCGTCCTGGTGGTTATGGGTGGAGACAGATCATCCCCTTTAGGGTTGTTACCTAAGATTTTCCTGACTTCTAAATCAATTTCTGCTACATCATCTGCTGGTCCCATTGCGGTTCATTTTTGCGGGTGACCGCTTCAGGTAAAGTTCCCAAGAGCAAAGATAGATATATCAATCGCTTACAATTCTTAAGTGTTATTCCTTGTTTATCCCCTTTTGTAATTATCCACTGATTATTTGAAAATGCCTTATCCAACTCATCGTCATAGATTGATGGGTCAATAAGGCCTTTGCGTGTTTTCATATCGCGGAATATGCCTGCAAGACGGATCACCGGATCAGTTTCATCTTGTGGGGAATATATTTTCCTAAGGAACTGCTTCAGTTCTTCCCAATTCCTAAGCCTTTGATAAGTCTCTGAACGGACATATTGTTCTAAGTCTCCTGACTCCAGGTCAAGATAGCTCTTGGCTTTAAGAAGTTTTTCCTTATCTGTACCCGTCATGTTGCTTAAGCGTATCTCTATTTGTTCTATCCAGCTTTCTAATTTACAGGTATCCTGACCTTCCCTTCTTCCGAAAAACTTAGTTACATGAACAATTGCCTGTCCCCTACATGTTCCCATTGCTGCAGCATCCGAGTTACTCGACTGTGTTCCCTCAGCCATGTCTAATTTCCTCGTTTGACTTCTAGTGTGAACAAGAGTTCTTGCTTTCTTATTTCGGGCTGATCTCCTTCGGACCATCTTCTCCTTAATTAAAAAGTTTCTTAAACACTGAGTATCTCTAAAATTATTAAAGTTATGGTAGTAATATCCCGTAAGTAGTAATAATTTCCCGTTAAAGAGCTGATGAAATAAAATACCTTTACTCGCGTATCCGATCACCAAAATAAAAGAATTTTCCCCAAGAAATATTCTCAAAGTCTTACGTTACCGGTAAGCGATTCTTAAACAACCACAAAAACCCTCTTAACAGTACTGGTAAAACGATACTGAACTGACCATAAAGTGTTCGCTAACGAGAGACCTCCCGTGGATTACTCTTGTTATCCTAAACGTCCTTTAAACAAACAAAAAATAAAAACAGATTGACATTCACTCGACGTAACCAATAAGAAATAAAAAGCAAATGTTAAAACAAAAAACAAAGTATAAGAAATCACAAAACAACCAAAATCACAAAAAACAACATAAAATGACACAATCAAAATTCAAATTCAAATTTAAAGTTATTGGTTAGTAAATACAAATGTTCGGGAAAAGGTCTTAGTAGCTGATTAGTTATAATTAGTAAAATGAAGAAATATCTTAGTTTCGTTGCCAAAAAAAAGTTCAGTGTGAAAATCTTTTAATATTGAAATACCAAACTGGGAATCTTAAAATTGACTAACTGAAATGTTAATCGCGTAATTTACTTTTAATAAAGTTTAATGTTATGTAAGTGTGTGGATATTATTTTGGACTTAACTTCTTTCGTCGTCTTCGGCACCGGGCTTTCGTCTGACAGCTTGCGTTTAACTCGCGTTGAATGATGTGTTGGTTCGTCTCTGCGGGAAAGGGGAACCCTCTCTCTCTCTCTCTCGTCTTCTCTTCAGGATGGGAAAGGAAGCGCGTTGAATTGGGCGTTTTCTGTATTGTGCTTTCTTTCCTCTTGATATATTCTTTACGCGTTCGACATCTTGTATCTTCGTGTGGAACTTCTATCGACTGTTCTTGTTCTTCG
>NC_061091.1:67076134-67093634 GCF_015104395.2 Macrobrachium nipponense
AATAAATTGTTTATATATGGGGAGAGGAAAGTTAAGAAACAGTTTTCAGTAGGGAATCCTATCAAAATTTGCTAAGTACCTAACAGTTGTTTTAAACAGCACTGTATACACATTTACTTTCCAGATGTTGGCAAGCAGTATTAATTTTTGTGACAGAAAAGTAATCTATGGGTGCCAGAACTACTGTACATACAGGATAAATTTGAGTCCTTTTCTGTGCTAATCTATGCATGTGGAGACATGCCGATACAAAAAGCCTATTGTACAAGTAGACAAATACATATTTAAATAGGTAACTACCTTTATTATCATAACCTTTACTATATATTTATTTGAAGGTACATTATGTATCCCAAAAACCTGCTTTAGGAGTGGATAAGATAAAGGTAATTAATCATGTAGATATATCAATAAGTATTGTTATTTATTTGCATAAAGCATTTTATATATACTACTATACTAATATTTGTGTGATACATATTTTTTTTATAATAGTTCCCATAACAGTTGAGGACTACAGCTTACAATGTACCCTGTGGGTATAAAAAGTAAACTCAATGATAGACTGTGCAAGGAAAGTAAAACTATACAAGCGCCATTATTGACTTCACTTTTGCTTCTGCACCATTTTAATCTTTCTACAATCTTCTTATGACTGCTACAAACAACTCTGTATGAAATTGACAAGCTGCATATGATGCATGTATATGACTATATATTATTTTGTACTATTAAAAATATACAGTAACTATAATAACTTAGGTTACTCTCTCCTTCAATAATTAAATATTTATATTTACATCTCCAAACTATATATAATATATAAAGGACAGAAATAATAAATTTCAGATACTAGAAAATGTAAACAATCTAACAATGAAATTATATCTTGGGAATGTGCACACCTTTAAATTTATTCTTAAGTATACATAACTGTGAGGGAGCTTTACTATCAATAACTTTATAAACTGTTGAAGAAGGAAACTTGCCTTTAATGACTTGTCACAACAACCACACATAAAAGAATGAGACAAAGTTTCTACCAATATATCAAAAGTATACAAGCACCAACAGACACTTACTAGTTATTTTTTAGTTATTCTAAATCTCCCATCTACAAGACCTCAGAAGTTATTTGTCGATGTGACTGACTGAATATTAATGCTAATTATGTTTTGTCACACAACAAACCTCTTTGCGATTCACTGGGCTATTTCACTGGTCTTTGTCCTACAACTTCCACAACTCTGCTCTTCTGATCAACTGTTACACATCATCCCTTCTCATCACATGCCTTAATGCAAACATGTAGACTAACAGCAAAACTTTGATTCAAAATAACATATTAGGTGGTGCTTCATTTGCCCATCCTGCCTTTTTCAGATTTAATTTCTACAAACTTCTTGGTCACTGCTTGCCTCTCAGGCTTTCATACAAACTCCAGGATACAACTTCAACATCTCCCAGACCTCACACCCGGCCCCCAAAAAATAATTATGATAAAGTTCCTGGCCAAAGGATTTAGCAGACCATATGTTGAAAAGTCCAAATGATGGGAATTAAACCAAAAACATAAGAGCTTTTAGCTACTGTTTCTACTAATGACGGGGCTGCATTACTTATCTGATTCCTGAATGGTTACTCTAACTAGGAAATAAATCCTAAGAAAATCTATCTAAATAAAAATAAATCATAAGAAAAGCTATCTAAATATAAAAGTTAATTATACATAAATAACCATCATAAGTTGTATACATACCAATGTGAAGTATATTTTGCATTTGAAGAACACTGGTAGAAATGACATTAAGATTAAAAGGCATAATGACTTACACAGTTTAATAGACTCCAATATACAGAAGACTCCCTTCACCTCAGGCATAAAGGGAGGAAGACAGAACCTGAGTGACTAGAAATCCTTTTATTTATAACCTAATTAGGGGATAGCTGTCATTAAAACATTTATGATGATGTACTACCATCCAACCTAGAGCTGACATATCTAGTAATGTCAGATTTAAGTAAACATATGGAGAAAATAAAAACCTATCAAGGTTCCACCATGAAAAAAAAAAATTTCCTTAACATGCCATAAAAAATTGTTTCCTTAACATGCCATAATAAAATTTTTCCTTAACATGCCATAATAAAATTTTTCCTTAAAAACTTAAGCAAAATTTAACTCAAGATCTGGACTTACCCTTAATAATTGTAACCTTTAAAAAATGAACAGCATAGTTATTATTCTTCATAATGAAATAGACACTTACCAGAGTGTTGAAACACTGTCATCATACAAATATTTTATCATTTACTTTTCCATAATTAATGCTTAACTAAAAAACTACCTGAGGAACCTTCCAGTGGAACGTAAAATCATGGTATCAATATTCTGAAAGTAAGAGAAAATACAAGATTACTAGTTATTCAGCGCTACTAGCAAACTTGACAATCTTGTATGAAACAAATTTAACTCACCTAGTGCTGGTTCTGATGTTAATGGACTAACAACCCTCAGGGTAGTAAGGTCAAAGCATACAGTAAAAGTCCAATTTTCTGGCACCCTTTAGTTCTGAAAACAGCTGGCACAGTACAGCACTTGGACCTGTAAGTCCCATTCTGGATAAAGCTGGCCATCAGGTACTTTTCATCTAACACAGTTTGAGTCTTGCACTATCAAATTACTTCATGATAACAACAGATAAAAAAGGAGCGACCTAACCTAGCGCATGTCATGGTCAGCCACATCTTCCAATCAATATCTAATCAAAGCATTTAGTATGTCACAATAATACTTCACTATATTCTGAGGCAATTAAAGCTGATTTTAGTTTTATCAAATATTTTAAAAACACACTCGTTAGTGCAGCCTTTTTTGCTAGTCCAGCACACAGTCGGTTCTGAATATATCAACTATTGGACTTGCACTGTACTATTTAGAATAACAACCACTTTTACTGAATGACTGGACAACATTAAGATTCTGGTAACTTCCTTAAGGAGTAGAATACAAAACTTGCAGTTTTTTAAGGACTGAAATAATGAGTCGGAAATAAATGATTCACTACGTACAGTAGGCCCTGCATCCGTAGGTATATATGGTTCGTATGAAGCCGCCACTGAGCAAAAAATGCAGGTGCTCTCAAGTACTGGAATGTAAATGTACCTGATAACCAGGAACTGCCTGTATACAGTAACTTTGTGTTGCTTACATGTGATATTTGGATTTTAAATATTTTTATAGTGATTAGAGATGAAACATCAACAGTGATAAAATATTCTCTTGTGAACTATTATAGCATGTATGATAATCATAGTTAACTAAACTTGTAATACTGTACAGTTCAGTAAATCAGTGAAAGGAAAAAATGTGGCAATACGTACTTATAGTAAAAACAATTACAAATGTCAGGACAATCTCTTTTTTTATACATATTACAAGAGAGAGAGAGAGAAGAGAGGAGAGAGGAGAGGAGACGGAACGGAGAGAGAGAGAGCAGAGAGAGAGAGACGAGAGAGAGAGAGAGAGAGAAGAGAGGAGAGAGAGAGAGAGAATTAGTAAATTTTCTTTATAAAAATGTATTTAGTCATGAAAATAAAATGAAAATACAGTAATTAGTGAACACTACTCATAGTGAATTTTCCAAAATATATTTGAGATAAATTCCATAGAAAAACCCATGATTTTTTTAAGCTGCGATTACTGATCCACAATCTAGTGGGGATCCACTGTACTGTAGTACATCCAAAAGAACACTGTGCAATACTATTAGTACTGCACTGTAACACAAATTCTAACACCATACCCACACAGCACATGAAAAATTTCCTCAACTGGAATTCTTCTTACATATGTTAGTGCCATCTAGCAGTGGCCTTGAAAACTAATACAAATACAACAGCTGTTATAAGTAACACGTTTATGTTGCCTTAAGTCTATCGCACAAGAATTATCTTTTAAGTTTATCATAAGCAAATCTGTGTGCAATACAAATGACAACATAGAATCTGAAAAAGAGATTGGTGAACATAAGATATAAAATATTTGTATTTTTTCCCTCTAGCTCAAACACACACTGGGTTAACACTTGCCTAAACCCCAAATCTTGGATGTTGATGTGCTTGTCTTCATGTTTATGTTGAATCGATTAAATGATGTTAATTAGTTTAGATGAAATGACTTGCAATGAATGATACTGTAGATAGATGATGGTGAAGGCAAATTATGGTCTTCTTCTGAAGTGTAGTCATCCAAGCCTCCTTGTTATTTTGCCAAAACATAGAAAGCAGACTTTTCTTTTGTTTTACAGTGGTCCTGGATAACTGGAAGATACACTAAGTCACAATTTATTTCATGTCCAGCAACACTGGGGATAGTCCCATACTTGATGTTGGTCGATGTTGAAATGAAAGGGCAACCATTGCCTCCTTGGAGGTGACTGCCTGTTAAGGGTACTTGGTAAGATTTCTTGGCAGGGGTCCCAGGCAGTTTTATCATTTATTCTTGAAAAAGTGAGAAAGCGAGGTCCTACATAAGTCTCTTCCACCTCCTACATTTGGTCATCTCCTTGACTAGAGATGTGGGGAACAAATGGTTATGCATAATATCTGAAGTCCTTAGAGTCTCAAAAGATGCTTAAGCATAATAGCTGAAGTCCTTAGATTCTCAAAGTCTGAGGACAAAACAGATTGGAAGCTCAGCCAATTTGTTTGTGTGTATGGTGTTTTTATGTTGTATGGAAACCAATGGTTATTCAGCAACAGGACCAGCGGCTTTATGTGACTTCCGAAACACATCGAGAGTGAACTTCTATCACCAGAAATACACATCTCTAACACTTCAACGGAATGCCTGAGAATAGAACTCTTGACAACCGAGGTGGCAAGTCAAGATCAAACCGATCTCGCCACTGAGGGGCTATGGAAGCTCGGCCAAGGAAAGCAACCAGTGGCTTTACATTAACTAAATTTAAAATGCATATGTACCTCAATATTACTAAACATGAAACTACTGGCAATTCATCTTACTTAAGTTTTCATATCAATACAAATTGATGAACCAGACTAAGCTACTATGAAAAGTCATAGAAGTGCAAAGGCTATGATTGCCAAATGTGATGAGGTAATCATTAACAAATCACACCAGGGAAATTACCCTGTAGGCATTTAAGAAAGCCTTACAAAAAATTTCATGAAAAACTGATATCTTTATAAAGTCATTAGCTATAGGAACAGCTTTGCTACAAACAAACAAAACACGCAAAGCAAAGACTTATTATAAGTTTATAATCCATTGTTCAATATTCTAAAAGCAGAAATATCTAAAAACCAACATTTTTTTGTGGTGGGTAGAGCATCAATTGTAAGGTCTTGGAATCAATGTAAAATATTGCCATTTATATTCCCACTTACTATGAAAACTTGTTTAACGTATATACTAAGGTGTAATGTGACTTTCCAAAAAATCTAACTCAATTTTAGGAGGCCTCACCATACAGGAAATACAAATTAGCACAGTTGTATTTACAATAATGACAATTGAAATAAAACTGTTGTCTTACTGTATCAATAATGTTGCAAGCATTATCATACCCCATCACCAAATACGAACATTGCAATTAGGTGCAATTACATTCCGGTAATGTTTACATTCTAAAAATCATCAGTAGACTGAGTTTAACTAGCACTCTCACTGCCATTAGTTGCAAAATGAAGCATAGTGGAGATAGTTTTTTTTTGTAAATTATCAAGAGCTCTGTTGAACAAATGCAGCTTACCATTATTTGTGACTAAAAAGAATTTTCAATTAAGTAAATGTGTGATTTCACCAGTTCCAGATGTTACTTCTGCCTGTCTCAGAATGTTTTGCAGCCTGAATGTTATTCAATTTTTTAGCCTCAGCTACAACCTCCAGCTTAAAAGTTCATGGTATACTTTGAGATCGATAAATAAAAACTCATTTGAATTTGACCATGTAAGTCACAATTGAGAACTAGCACGGTTAACATAAGCAACTCTTACCAATGATGCAATAGTGACAGTAACAAACATTGCTAAACTGCAAGACATAGTTCGCCTATTTTAGGCAAAACTACTGAAAATGAAACTCAGGCCAGATCCCACTGGAAGAGACAACTTCAGCTCTGAAATGAAAAAAATTGGAAAACCAAAAGGCAACTAGCCCCCAAGATTTTGGATACGGGATTATGATCCTGTACCTCATGTAGCATATTTGCAAAGCATTAGTATACACTGTTTAAAAACCAGAAAAACCAGGAAAGTTACAAAAAGCCTTAAAGCACTACACCATTAACACACCCTGGTATGACAACAATTACTAGACCAGCTAATAATAAATGAAGTTAAACAGAGCAGATGCTGCAGAAAATTAAGATACTACTTTATTTAATCGCTACTTACCAGCAATTAAGTGTCCAAATACTAAACTTGACTAAAGTTACTTTAAGGAAAAACATGCAAGTACAGTCACCTCTCAATTAACGTAAGGCATACATTCCTGGAGAGCACACTTCAATTAAAAACACGTTATTTAAACATATTTTTCCCATAAAAAATAACAGTAATGAGGGTTACGTTCCTGGACTTGGGGAGCTCTGTACTGCATTATTAATATAATTCTATGAAGGTCAACAAAAAAGAAAAACAGAACAAAATCTTTTGATTTATTAATAAATAAACTTGAATAAACAGTCTTTTGCTTTATTAATAAATACATACAGTCCACTGTGCTACATCTTTGTTTATGTTGACAGCTGTCGTCTCCAGTGCTAATGCGCGGGCGATTTGAAAACAACTCGGGTGCCAATTTGCATTACATTGAAATTTTTGCATTTTTCAAACATTTGAAAAACATTTTCTAGCTTGTGTTAAATAAAAAGCGAAATAAATAAACACGCGTTAATTGAGAGGTGACCGTACCCATCAACAGTGAGAAACTCTGGGTAAAAATAAATGAGATTATTATGCTAAAGGAAATACCCATCAACACAGTGAAATTCTGTATGACATTAAATGAGACTATTATAATAAAACAAATTGTAAAATGAGACAAGTGTGAAAATCTGAAAGTTCTGGGGGCAAACAAAGTAAGTCTGTTAAAGGAAAAAGTGACAGCTGGAATCACTGAAATGCTGTCAGAGGGTGTTTTGGACCCCAGATGTGCACACGACAACATGGAAGCCCTTCGTCCATTTTTTAGCATATCTGGGAATTGAACTGATGCACAATGAAGGCTATCATAAAGTGATGGGTATGGAACAACAATGTAGGATTTCCTACTGGACAAAGTATCAATGTCAACTTGCATCAATGTAGCAAATAAAAGACTTAAAACATACCACTTTTTGTTTCTCCAGCATCCTCATCTTTTCTGGATTCCTAAATGCACCGTCTTCCATAAGTTTGAGGATGACACCGCGTATAGCAATGGCGTAAGTATTCATGAGGTCTATTGCCGCTTTTGCTTCTAATGGGGTTCTCAAAGGCTCACCTGAATTCAAATAAAAATGAAAAATTTATTACATTAATTTATATTTTTCATAACTAACAAACCTGCAGTCTTTTAGTGCCAGCTGGAAACCAGTATAAATTCAATAAAATTGTATATGCAAGGGACTAATGGCATCTGTCCCTTGTCACGAAATAAGTGGGACTGCCCACGTACCCAGCCACAACTTGTGACCTTAAATCTTACTCTTCCGACCCAGGTTAAACTGTCGGAGGGGTGGTAAGAGGTGGGCCTTAAATATTAAGACCTCAGGTTTGTTACGTATGAAAAATGCAAATTAATTTAATAAATTTGTCATTTGTTCATATACGAAACAAACCTTCGGTCTTAACGTTAGGACAGACTTACTCAAACAAACCTTCGGTCTTAACAATAGGACAGACTTACTCTTGGTGGGAGGTAAGTAATTAAACAGACTGGAGGTTTGCCACACATGGTCCTTTACCTGAATAAGAGAATTCTAATGAATACAACCTTATTTCTGAACCTTAGATTTATGCATATGTTACTTTCAGGTTCTGGGCTTCAATACAATGTCACAGTTTATTGAATATTCAGAAGATAACAAAACAATTCAGCCACTTATGTAGGTTTGTTATCATTCCTCTCTCTCCTTGCCAAAGAGAGGAATGTATTGCTACTGAAAGGAATCTTTACAGATTATTACTCTAACAGTATGGCTACTACACTTGCCTGTGTCACGTCAGTTTCAGCTCACGATGGAGCAGTCTTCTTACTGTCTGCAGGTAAAGAAGGACAAAGAGGAAAAGAAAAGAGACCAGTCATTTCATTCATTCCACTTTTATACCATCATCTTAGACAAGATACAAACTGACCTGCCACGGGCACTGGAGGAGCTACACAACTTGTTGAGTAGCCACCACCGGAACCAAGGAAAAAGTGTCCAAGGACCTATCAGCAATGTCTTCCAAGTAGTAGAGGACAAGGAAGTGAAAGTGGTTTGCTGCATCCATGAACCAGCATTCAAAATTCTATGAACAGACATCCTTCTTCAACGTCAACGAGGAGCTTCATCCTCTAACATTGAGCACTCTTACATGCATGACGTTGCCTGTAACTACTGATGTAGTTGAAAAGGCATTCATGATCATTTCCCATGGCCAAAATGAGATTGTATTCTTGGACACTTCTTTTTTGACCCAGCCTGTGCTAACAAAAAGTCTGTGACAACCCGGTCCGAGATGTTGAGTCCCGAATCTTTGCCACATAGCCCAATGGCTCACCAGACATTCCCCCACCTGCTGGAACTAAGTGGGGAAAGGCATCCACTCTATCATTTCATACCCCTACATCTACCTCCATTTCCCCTTTCTCTTGTATTTTGGCTCTAAAAGGGTCTTTGTTCAAGTCGTTCTTCACTGAAGAAGCCGATTGAGTAGGTTTAGGAGCAGGAGTAGATCTCACTATCTTCTTTTGAGTAGTCCATAGAATCTGCCTTCCAACATTAGGCTGACTGACAACAGACTTACTAACAGGCTTTTGTACTAGCCTATTATTAGTATCTGTTTGTAATCTATTTATGGCCACTTTCAAACTATCCTTTGGCAGCAAGAATTTGGAGTCCAAATAATCACTAATCAGGAGTGATAAGAAAGAGTCCACATCCACACAATGGCTTATCTTGATTAGAGCTTCATCCCTTCTCACTGAAAGAATGTTAGCCCATACATTGGCACCCAGATTGGTCAAATATGAGACTGCCTTAAAAGAACCAGATTGAAGCAATCTGATAAAAGCTGCCTCATCTACTGAACTCCTGGCTCAATCAGAAGTTATTTTAGCTACAGCTGTTAACCATACATCTAGCCAAGATGCCATCTGGAAGACTGAAGAGGTGGTCAACTATAATGCAGCAGCTTCTTGACATGTAAGAGGACATTCCATTCTAACTTGACCCAATGTGTGTCCTGGTCACAATCGAACAACATCTGGTTAATGTCTACCCAACAGAGGAATAACTGGAGTAGTGCAATATCTCTTATGTCCAGGTAAGGGAGGAGGGAGCAACATGAATGATCTATTCGATCGTAACTTACCCAACCCAAAATCTATGAGTTTCCATGTTGGAGGACTGATTCTGCAAGACTAGAACATGGCAATTCAGAGGATATCTTAATATCTTTCTTTGGTCTTAAAAGTGCCTCAATGCAAGTCAGAGCGATCGTTGAAGGAGTTTTGTCCTTTGAAAGATCATTAAACTGACGTATCAGGTCTATAACCTCTGCATAACAGGAAAGAAAATCCTGATTATCCAAGTCTTTCCCCTCATTAAATATGTCACCAGAAGAAGAAGGCACAGGACGATCATGAATACCAGCTCTCAAGGCCAAAGCACCCATTTCACATGACAACCGTCAAGTCCTTTCCATGCTCCTAGAACTTGAACACGAACATCTCTGATCTCTCACATCTGAATGATCATGTGAAAAATTTCATGCATACCTATCCACACTTCTACGGCCGTCACTAATAGGTAGAGAACTAGGCACACCCCTGGGAGATCTTGACCTTGAATGCCTGCCCAAAGGCCGAACAGCAACTCCACTCTCCAACGACCTAGTACGTAGATGAACGTACATTGTCATCAATACGTGAATCATCCAATTCCAGGACATGAGATCTCTTGATTTGGGAGTCATCATCTTTCCACCTAACTTTGAACAGTCATACCGGAGAGACACCTTATCACTTATACTTCCTGTTCGTTGAGAAACCAGTGTCAGCCCTTGAACGATACTATCGTCATACAGTTGAACAGTACTCGTAAGCACTATCACTGTATCAGCACCCAATCCCAATGCTGAATTTGATGAAACTTTCATTACTACATCCATATATTTCCTAGGCCCAACGACTGAGGAAGCACAACGAACACCAACCTCTGAGGTATCGTTCACGACTGTACCTTCATACTCACAGAGATGTGACAACCCAGGCTCAAAGAAAAAATTGTTCTTTTCTTGGGAAGAGGATCACCCACGAAGTCCCTGATTCTCCATCTCTTAACTAGAACACGCACAGGAACAACTGATGACTGACGAAGCCGATGCTGACGAGGAGGAAGAATACGAAGTAAATGACTCGCATCTCTTTTTCTTGCAAGCTTGATTAAACTTCTCCTCAAACTCTATTAATTTTTCCATCACAGTTCATGCAAACGAACCCATTAACATTCATTGATTTCCTCATCCCAGAGGATGTAGTTGTTGATGTAGTCACGGAAAGTGTAAGATGTGAGGTCACCACAGCTGCCATATTAGAATGTAAGGTCACTGATGGACCTGGCTGTGACATCACAATGTTGGACGAAACACAAGAGATTCTGTTAGTACCATGTTCGGCAATACCAAGGGAGCCCGAATATGATATGGAATTGGTACCACATGCATTTCGGTAGATGTCGTAGTTGGTCCAATATAGTGTTGACCCGGGGGAGAAGGGAAACCCATGGTATGAGATACTGGAAGGTACAGTGGACCCCGTATTCGCATTCTTGGCATGGTATTTTTCTATGTGAAATATCCACAAATTACTGTATTTTCATATCAATTTCATGAATTAAAAAACCAGGTACCTTATGCATTTTTAGTGGGTTTTTCCTGAGTTTTGAAGTTGAACTAACCATAATTTTTAGTGGAGTTTTTTTCCTGAGTTTGAACTAACATAATATGCAGTTTTAAGCATTTTTATAGAGGTTCTATGCATTCACGGATTCTATCTATTTGTGGGGGGTCTGGAACGCATCCACCACGAATACAGGGGGTCCACTGTAGTGGGACAATAGGCCATTCAAGGTTGGTACTCCTGACAAGCCTAGAGAGGACCACATGCCTGCCACCTTCTGAGCATCCGAAGCTGAAAATTTAGACAAAGAATATGACCCCCATCCCTGAAGGGAAAGAAGAGAAATAATTATAAAAAAAAACACCCAAAACCCCTCCCAATGCACCCATTGACATATCATTGGACGCATAAAAGAGGTATGGGAAACTTCCAGTACAGGAGAAACTAGTGAAACAGGCTTCTCTAAGGAAGGAACAGCATCGCCACCTAACAAAGATGAAGTTGTCTCCTTCCTCTTGTACTGACCCTTCCCAAAAAACATCTTTCATTGTTCAACCAACCAGTCATGACATACTGAACAAGGATTAGTTTCATTACACATATTCTCTCTGCATTTACTACATGTTGAATGAGGATCCATATCAACTGATGGTAGGAAACGAGAAGAAGGAAATCCACCAACACCTGGGCATTTCCTTTGCTTCTTTTAAGATCCAGTAGATACACTGGCAGGAGAGTAAAGCGAATCCATTATTTCCTGGCACTCGGCCACAAACACCAGAAATCCACATACAAAACACAGAAAGAAAATGCAGGTAAACCGAACCAGCATTAGGCGGTAAAGGAGTAACTGGGGAGGTCACAAGTTACGGCTGGGTATGTGGGTGGTCCCACTTATCTCATTACTAAGACAGGCCCCTAGCTCCTTGCATATACAATTTTATTTATTTTTTTACCGGTTTCCAGATGGCGCCAGATTTGTCCTAATGTTAAGACCGAAGATTTATTTAATATGTGAACAAATATTATATACACCAAGTCTCCACAAAACTACTTATAATTAGCATACATATTCATAACATTAAATCACTATTACTGTATAACTCTTGTGGCGATCACCTAGAACTAAACAAAATAGTTATGTATCTGACAGAGAGATACAAAGATCATAAATCTAAATTCAGGAATACTGTACTCTCAGTTTGAACAGTATTTTTTTTTTTTTTTTTGTGGCACACTATACAGTAGTACCTTGAGATACGAAATTAATCCGTTCTGAGGCGCCTTTCGTATCACGAGGCACGAGGTTTTCGTATCGTGGACCACATTTTACATGTAAAATGGCTAATCCGTTCCAAGCCCTCCAAAAACACCCCAGTAAATTTCATAATAAAGCTAAATTGACCTATAAACAATGAAATACTACAATAATTTGGACCATTCAATACCTAAATTAAGAATAAAAATGCAAAACCTGTAAATAAAGTGTATATTAGTGTACAAGAAATATAATTACTGTAACATAAAATGTGGAAACTTACCTTTCGAATGAGGCTATCTCCGAAAGTGGTAGCAGAGGAGGAGGACAAACGGCAGATAACGTACGTACGTACGCACACTTAACTTTACGAAAACAAAAAATTTAAGGAAAACTATAAAACTAAAATTTACGAAACACATTAACAAAACTGTAACACTTAACTTACAAAAATCTAAAAATTAAATTTTTTCTTTCTTTTTTTTTTTTTTTTACTTATACGTAGGTTTTTTTTTTTTTATACAGAATTTCAACTTCATCACCACTTTCAACATTCTGTTTTTCACACTTCGGTTCTTCCATTTTTGCTTTCAACTTTCTGTTTTTTATCACTTTGTTCTTCCTTTTTGCTTACTCCTGCTAATGCTGAAGGCCTCTTTAAAAAATAACGATCCAAGGAAGATTGCTTCTGCCTACTTTTCACAATGTTCCTGAAACGACTCAGGCAAACGTCATCGAACTGCGCAAGCATACGACCTGTGTGAGCCTTTTCAGGGCGTCTTTTTTCGATAAACGATTGCACTTTATGAAAAGCGGCTAGAACATCCTTAATTTCTGCCGTTGTCATAGGCTCCTCCTCCTCCTCTTCCTCGCCGCTGCTAGAGAACTCCTCTTGAACGTTATGTTGCATGGCCTCCAACTCTTTCAGGTCATCCATCATAAGCTCCTCTTGGTGCTCCTCGAGAAGGTCATTGATGTCGTCCTCGTCGACGACCAGCCCCATGGACTTCCCGAGTGCAACGATCTCGTCAAGATCTGATTCCAAAACAGTTTCGGGATCGTCAACTGTTTCTGACTCTGCAGCACCAGCTTCGCCCACGTCAAATCCCTCGAAGTCTCGGACAGATACGGCATCAGGCCAAGTTGTCCATCCACAAGGAATTCAAGGTTCGCCTCGAAACCTCCTGCCTAATCTTGGTCAATGAGTCGGATGCAAATGACAATGTCGAAATGCATCCTTCGGTGATGTCGAAACATCTCTTGAAAAGATGTTTCGTGTACAGCTTCTTAAAATTCGCTATCACTTACTGGTCCATGGGCTGGAGGAGAGGGGTGGTGTTGGGCGGAAGAAAAAGAATCTTGACGAAGGAATACTCCGCTAGGATATCTTCCTCGAGGCCAGGAGGGTGGGCAGGGGCATTGTCCAACAACAGCAGACATTTCAGGGGGAGGCGCTTCTCTTCCAAAAATTTCTTCACTGTCGGGCCAAAACACAGATTTACCCACTCCGTTAACAAAAGCCTCGTTACCCAGGCTTTTGCATTAGCCCTCCACATCACTGGAAGCTTCTCCTTAAGCACTTTGTGGGCCTTGAAGGCTCGAGGAGTCTCGGAATGATACACCAGTAGGGGCTTCACCTTGTAATCCCCACTGGCGTTTGAACAAAGTGTGAGCGTAAGCCTGCCTTTCATAGGCTTATGCCCGGGTAGCTTCTTCTCTTCCTCCGTGATGTATGTCCGACGAGGCATTTTTTTCCAAAAAAGGCCAGTCTCATCACAATTGAAGACTTGCTAAGAACTGTAGCCTTCCTTGGTCATCATCTCGTCGAAAGTCTTCTTAAATGCTTCGGCCGCTTTCGTGTCCAAGCTGGCAGCCTCCCCATGACGCAGCACCGAAAGGATGCCAGTTCGTTTACGAAATTTCTCAAACCAGCCATGCGAAGACTTGTACTCTGGGGTTTGCGTTGAAGTCCCTTCCCCTCCGTCGTCTTCCGCCTGCGCAATCAAATCGCCGAAAATAGCGCTGGCCTTGTGGGCAATTGCTGTCTCCGTTACCGTATCCCCAGCGATTTCTTTGTCTTTTATCCAGACGAGGAGCAGCCGTTCCATCTCGTCGTGCACGTGGGTCCTCTTGCTGGACAAAATAGTGATGCCCTTCGACGGTGTAGCTGTTTTGATGGCATCCTTCTGATTAAGGATGGTGCCTATTGTCGACGGATTACGGCCGTATTCCTTTGCGATCACACTCAATCGCATACCAGCTTCGTACTTCTTGATGATCTCCATCTTTGTCTCCAAAGAGAGCATGCGCTTCTTTCCGTGAATTTCAACTTTCTTGGGACCCATGAACTACATTATCTTGTACGTAATTTACGTATAAGTAACACATTAAAGTTTCTGCACAACACGATAATAGTATGTAACGAAATCACTAACAAATTTACGTTACTAAACGAAATCGTTGGACCGAGATAGGTACGCCACCACGTATACGTATAAGATGCATGATGGGAGGGATGCTCTCCAATAGGAGAGAAGGATTTCATGGTGGTGACTAGCATCAGGAACCAATGGGAGAGCAGGAGGATGGTGGCGAGTCTACTAGTACTAAGATGGCAGCGCGCGGCGCAAGTTTCAAAATTGTTATCCGGGCGAATCTCGGACTTTCAGAAACCTTTCGTATCTTGAAAACTTTTCGTATGTAGAGCAGTAAAATTTTTCGCATTGGCTTTGGTATCTCAAGTTTTTCGTAAGTTGAGCCTTTCGTATCTCGAGGTACTACTGTATTCAACATGGTAAAACTAGTGAAAATATTTCCAAAACATTATCATAATGTAATATGTCATAGCAGTAGACACACACTTTATTATATATATATATCTATATATATATTATATATATATATATATATATATATATATATATATATATATATATATATATATATATACACACATATACATATATGTGTATATATATGTATATATATATATATATATATATATAATATATATATATATATATATATATATATATATATATATATATATATATATATATATATAATATATATATACATATATATATATATATATATATATAGTATATATATATATATATATATATATATATATATATATATATATATATATATATATATATATATATATATATATATATATATATATATATATCTAATAAAAGGAGCCCATAAAAACACCAAAATGTAGAGAGAAAAGTACTATATTTCAGAGACTGCTGTCTCTCTCTTCAGGTATATGAATGAGAAAAGTTTACAGAAAAGGTGGTATTTATACCAAGAGATTCGTCCACAAGTAAGCCAATTTAGGTCACCCCCGCTGATAATCTTCCTTTAATCTTCTTAAGCGTTGGTTGAATGAACACTGCGTCGACGATATCTGATATCCAATTCCCTTTTGAGATGTTCATTACCTGCTTCTCTTTTTATTAAGGCCGATTCCATCATTTGACTCTTGTACCGGCAGTTGCTGCTATAAATTACACGTGACATATTCCAGTTTATTCTATGGTTATGTTCATTTATATGGTTGAAAATAGCCGAGTTCTGTTGTCCATACCTAACTGACCGTTTGTGTTGTATTAATCTCTGGGGAAGTGATTTACCTGTAAATCCGATGTAAGATTGGTCACAGTCCTGGCATGGGATCTCATATACCCCAGAGTCTTTGGGAGATGTCTTTTGTTGGACGTTAATCAGGGATTTGGCTAGGTATTTGGGTAGGTAAATGCAAAAGGGTTGTTGGATTTCCCAAGGGTGTGAGGTTACTCTCTTAATCGTCTCCAGGTGGGGAATTTTTATTTTATTGTTGGGTGTGTGTCTGGTCTTGTCTTTAGGGGGTCGGTAGAAAATTATGTTTGCTTTTTGAATTGCTTTCTCAATTATATGGTCAGGATACTTTAAAGATGAAAGTTGCTTGCGAATTAGTTCAAATTCTTTTTCCAGGAAATCTGGGGAACAAATTCGCAAGGCTCTTAAGAATAGGTTGCTAGCTACACCTATCTTGATAGTATTGTCATGATAGCTAAAGTAGTGAATATATGAAAGTGAGAACGTTGGTTTTCTGTATATGGTAAATTTGTATTCTGTCGTGTCTCTGATTATTAAAACAAGAAGAAGAATTTTATTGTCTGTTTCCCATTCAACTTTAAATTTGATGCTGGGCCCACTAATGCGTTTAATTTTGAGAGGAATTCATTAAAATTATTACCCCACTTTATTATCCCAAAAAATGTTAGTATGTCATCCACGTATCTCATCCACAGCATGTTTTTGGGTTTTATTGCATTTATTACTGTAGTTTCAAAAGTATTCCATGTACAGATTGGCTAAAATAGGACTTAAAGGACTACCCATACTACACCCGAATTTTTGCTTGTAGAATGATTCCCCGAATGAAAATACGTTATTAGATGCACATAATTCAACTAACTTTATTATTTTGTCAAGTGCCAAAGGGAAATGATCTGAATAGGGGGATAATTTTTCCCTTAAAAACTGAAGAACGTCCTGTACTGGTACTTTTGTGAATAGGGAGTCTACGTCAAGGCTTAAAAGTTTTATGTTGTGAAGTGGTATATGTGCTTCTCTGATTTGTGACAAAAGTCTTCCAATGTTTGATGTGACTGGGAGAAAAAGTGCCTAAAAAAGGAGAAAGGAGGCCAGCTAACCATTTAGAAATTTTGTAATTGAAAGCCCTCCGGCCACATGAAACGATGGGTCTGAATGGAAGATTGTCTTTGTGAGTTTTGGGAAGACCATAAAAGTGGGTAATTTAGGATTAATTACTTTAAATTTCTCTAATAGTTTCAATACTCGTTTTTGTCTTGGCCATTAATCTTACTTTCCGAAAAAATTCTGTGGGAACGTTTCTGGAGGGGATTTTTCGTCAGTTTTTCGTAAGTATTTGTGTCACTAAGGAGCTGGTTGATTTTGTCGAGGTAGAAGTCTTTGTCCATTATTACAATTTTGCCGTCTTTGTCAGATCTACTTATTATAACATTAACTTTTTTAGCGAGTGATGGCTATCATGAATCTGCGGGGAACAGGATATTTCTTATGAAGGTCAGTTAAAGCATTTAGTAACACTC